>NC_057798.1:463726659-463773654 GCF_018294505.1 Triticum aestivum | reverse complement strand
CCCCGAGTGGGAGGTTTGCTCTCCACTCGGTAAGATTTTAGAAACTTAGGCGAGCGCTGGGCTGCAGCTAAGCCCCCGAGTGGGAGGGTTGACTCACCAGTCGGTAGGATTTTGTTTACTTAGGCGAGTACTTGGACTGCAGCTAAGCCCCCGAGTGGGAGGTTTGCTCTCCACTCGGTAGGATTTTAGAAACTTAGGCGAGCGCTGGGCTGCAGCTAAGCCCCCGAGTGGGAGGTTTCCTCTCCACTCGGTAGGTTTTTTAGAAACTTAGGTGAGCGCTGGGCTGCAGCTAAGCCTCCGAGTGGGAGGTTTGCTCTCCACTCGGTAGGATTTTTTTTTACTTAGGCGAGTACTTGGACTGCAGCTAAGCCTCCGAGTGGAAGACTGGCTCACCACTCGGTAGGATTTTGTTTACTTAGGCGAGTACTTGGACTGCAGCTAAGCCCCCGAGTGGGAGACTGGCTCACCACTCGGTAGGATTTTGTTTACTTAGGCGAGTACTTGGACTACAGCTAAGCCTCCGAGTGGAAGACTGGCTTATCACTCGGTAGGATTTTCGAAAACTTAGGCGAAACGGATTCGCAGCCAAGCCTCCGAGTGGAAGGCTGGCTTACCACTCGGTAGGATTTTATTTACAAGCTTAGGCGAAACGGATTCGCAGCTAAGCCACCCACTGGGGGACAGATTTATGAAAGCAAAAGCAATAACAATTTCTAAGAAAATTATGAAACTCTTGTCTTTGATGAATATGCTTATAAGAGTACTTTTATTACAACTCATCCGAATGGAAAACTTAAGTGTAGAAAGGGCGGAGTAAGTCTGCGTTCCATGCTCTGGGATCGTCGATCTGGTGCTCGACATTGTAAAGGCGGTACGCCCCATTATGAAGAACCTTGGTGACGATGAAGGGACCTTCCCAAGTAGGAGCAAGCTTGTGTGGTTTCTGTTTGATCCACTCGGAGGACTAAATCTCCCTCTTGGAAAGCTCGACTCTTCACATTTCTGGCATGGAAGCGACGCAAGTCCTGTTGGTAAATGGTCGATCGGATCAAGGCCATCTCTCTTTCTTCTTCTAGAAGATCGACTGTGTCCTATCGGGCTTGCTCTGCTTTAGCTTCGGTGTAAAGTTCGACTCAGGGCGCGTTGTGAAGCAGATCACTCGGCAAGACTGCTTTGGCTCCGTAGACTAAGAAGAACGGAGTCCTCCCAGTCGACCAATTTGGCGTGGTCCTTAACCCCCAAAGCACCGACGGAAGTTCGTCGACCCATGCACCAGCTGCGTGTTTAAGGTCGTGCATCAGTCGGGGTTTCAGTCATTTGAGAATTAAGCCATTTGCTCGTTTTGCTTGTCCATTCGACTGAGGGTGAGCGACTGAAGCGTAGTCGACTCGTGTACCCTGAGATGCGCAGAAGGCTCTGAACTCTTCGGAGTCGAAGTTTGACCCATTGACCGTGATGATACTGTGGGGAACTCCATATCTGAACACCAACTCCCTGATGAAGCTGATGGCGGTGCCGGCATCCAAATTCTTGATGGGTTTAGCCTCGATCCACTTAGTGAACTTGTCGACTGCTACCAACACATGGGTGTAGCCGTTTCTGCCTGTCCTCAGAGGTCCAACCATATCCAATCCCCACACAGCAAAAGGCCAGACGAGTGGAATGGTCTTCAAGGCTGAGGCGGGTTTGTGTGACATATTGGAGTAAAATTGACATCCTTCACACTTGTCGACTATCTCTTTCGCCATCTCATTTGCTTTGGGCCAATAGAAACCAGCTCGGTATGCTTTAGCCACGATGGTCCGAGAAGACGCATGATGGCCACAGGTTCCCGAGTGGATGTCGTTGAGAATCATTCGACCTTCCTCTGGTGTTATGCATTTCTGGCTGACTCCAGTCGCACCTTCCCTATATAACTGTCCCCTCATGACGGTGAAGGCTTTGGATCGGCAGACGATCTCCCGAGCCTCTTCTTCATTCTCGGGGAGCTCTTTTCTCAGAATATAGGCGATATAGGGCACTGCCCAATCGGGAGTGATGACCAGAACTTCCATGACCAAGTCGACCACAGCTGGGACCTCGACTTCAGTCGGATCTGTGGCGCTTTTTGGCTGCGGGGCTTCCTCGGTGAAAGGATCTTCTTGAACCGACGGCGTGTGAACATGCTCCAAGAACACGTCACTCGGAATGGCTTCCCTCTTGGAACCTATCTTGGCCAAGTCATCGGCTGCTTGATTTTTCAGTCGGGGAACATGATGGAGCTCTAATCCCTCAAATTTCTTCTCCAGTTTTCTGACTGCATTGCAGTATCCAGTCATGGCTGGGCTTCTGACGTCCCACTCCTTCATCACTTGATTGACCACTAAGTCCGAGTCTCCGTAGACCATGAGGAGACGGACACCGAGTGAAATGTCCATACGCAACCCGTATAAAAGTGCTTCGTATTCTGCTTCATTGTTGGAGGAATCAAAGTGAATCTGGAGTACATATCTGAGCTTATCTCCTCGGGGGGAAACCAAGACCACCCGGCACCGGAACCATTCAACATTTTGGAGCCATCAAAGAACATAGTCCAGTGCTCCGAGTGAACTTGGGTTGGTAACTGCTGTTCAGTCCATTTGGCGAGGAAATCTGCTATTGCTTGGGACTTGATAGCTCTGATATCAAGGGGAAGAAGTTCAATCGCCCATTTTGCCACTCGACCGGTTGCGTCTCTGTTGTGCAGAATCTCTGATAAGGGGGCGTCGGTGACGACTGTGATAATATGGTCAGAGAAGTAGTGGGCAACTTTCTTCGTGGTCATGTAAATCCCATATACAAGCTTCTGATAATGAGGGTATCATTGCTTGAACGGGGTCAGGACTTCGGAAATGTAATACACTAGGCGCTGAACTTTGAAGGCTTTTCCTTCCTCTTCCCGCTCGACCGTAAGTACAGTACTGACGACTTGTCCTGTGGCTGCAATGTAAAGCAGCAAAGGCTCTTTGCTGATTGGTGCAGCAAGCACTGGCTGGGTGGAAAGCAGGGTTTTTAACTCTGCAAATGCTGCATCAGCTTCTGGAGTCCACTCGAACTTGTCTGACTTCCTCATCAGTCGGTAAAGAGGCAATGCCTTTTCACCGAGGCGAGAGATGAATCGACTTAATGCGGCCAAGCATCGAGTAAGTTTCTGGACATCGTGCACACGCACGGGGCGTTTCATTCGGAGTATAGTGCCAACTTTTTCGGGGTTAGCGTCGATTCCCCGTTCGGAAACGAGAAAACCGAGTAACTTTCCGCCAGGAACTCCGAATGTGCATTTTGATGGATTAATCTTGATATCATACCTCCTGAGGTTGGCAAATGTTTCAGCTAGGTCAGTCAGCAGGTCAGAACCTTTCCGTGACTTGACCACAATGTCATCCATGTACGCTTCCACATTCCGACTGATTTGAGTGAGCAAACACTTCTGAATCATCCTCATGAACGTGGCTCCGGTATTCTTGAGGCCGAATGGCATGGTGACATAACAGAAGCACCCGAACGGGGTGATGAAAGCCGTTTTGATCTCATCGGGTCCAAACAGACGGATCTGATGGTACCCGGAATAAGCGTCCAAGAAAGAAAGTCGCTCACATCCCGCAATCGAGTCGACTATTTGGTCAATGCGGGGAAGAGGAAAATGATCTTTCGGGCAGGCCCGATTGATATGCTTGAAACCGATGCACATGCGAAGAGAATTGTCCTTTTTGGGGACCATGACGACATTGGCGAGCCACTCGGAGTGGTAAATCTCTCGGATGAACTCCGCTGCTAGGAGTCGAGCCACTTCTTCGCCAATGGCCTTCCTTTTCTGGACGGCGGACCGTCGCAGATGTTCCTTCACAGGTTTTGCCTTCGAGTCGACTCGTAGACGATGCTCAGCCAGTCCCCTGGGTACACCCGGCATGTCAGAAGGTTTCCATGCGAAGATGTCCCAGTTCTCATGGAGGAACTGGATGAGCGCTTCTTCCTATTTGGGGTCGAGTGTTGTGGAGATATGAGTCGAAGCAGCGTTTGGGTCGGTCGGGTGCATGTGAACGGGTTTTGTCTCACCGGACGACTGAAACGCTGATTCAGTGGCAGGCTTTTTGGCTCGCAACAAATCACTCGGGTCTGCGTTCCTTTGGTGTTCCTGCCACTTTTCTGCCACCATCTGCGCATCGGCGATCTTCGAGCCCTTCTGGAAGCACTCTTCTGCCTTCTTGCGGTTACCAGTGATAGTGATCACGCCTTTAGGACCTGGCATCTTTAGTTTGAGGTACACGTAACAAGGTCGAGCCATAAAAAAACGTGCATATGCTGGTCTGCCCAAAATTGCATGATAGGCACTCTGGAAATCCACAACCTCAAATGTCAACTTCTCTTTGCGGAAATTCTTTGAATCGCCAAAAACTACATCAAGAGCAATCTGACCGAGTGACGCGGCCTTCTTGCCAGGAATGACTCCATAAAAACTCATATTGCTCGTGCTCAGTCTGGACATCGGAATGCCCATCCCTTTCAGTGTCTCAGCATACAGTATATTCAACCTGCTGCCGCCATCCATCAAGACTTTGTTCAATCGAGTGCCCTCAATGACCGGGTCGACCACCAACGCTTGCCTCCCAGGGGTGGCTATGTGTGTGGGGTGATCAGATTGTTCGAACGTAATGGCAGTCTGAGACCACTTCAGGTAATTGGGTGTTGACGGAGCAGCCATGTTCACCTCTCGGTTTATAACTTTCAGTCGGTTTTTGCTCTCAACATCGGCAAAAATCATCAAGGTGGAATTGACCTGCGGATATTCTCCGTCACTATCCTCCTTGTCCTCAACTTTGTCCGACTCTTTTTCTTTGTCCTTGGACTGCTTCCCTTAGAACTGCTGTATCAGGAGTCGACATTGTCGAGTGGTATGCTTCGGGTAGATGAAATTACCCTCTTCGTCCTTCTTGGTGTGGATGTGACAGGGCAAATCCAACACGTCATTTCCTTCCTTATCTTTTACCTTCTTGGGGTTCCAAGGCCCCTTGGGTTTCCCTTTGAATTTTCCTTGGTTCAGGGCCAAGGCTTCTTCACGTGCGGCTGGCTCAGCTTTACGCTTTTGCTTCCGACTGGAATTTCCACCTCTGGTGTCTTGGGCGACTGACTTGTGTTTGCCGCTCCGGAGCCGATCCTCTTCCTCACCATTGGCATATTTGGTGGCTATTTCCATCATTCGACTCAGAGACATGTCTCCGGTTCGACCGAATTTCAGGCTTAGCTCTCTGTACTTTACGCCCTCCTTGAAGGCGCAGACCGCCTGGTGATCGGATACATTTTCTACTGTATGATGCAGTGTGATCCACCTCTGGATGTAATCTCTCAGAGTCTCATTCGACTTCTGTACACAAGACTTCAGCTCTGTCAGCCCTGCTGGCCGCTTGCACATTCCTTCGAATGTCCTGACAAACACTCGGGAGAGGTCCTCCCACGTGTAGATGCTGCTGGGTGTCAACTGATTCAGCCATGCCCTGGCTGACCCTTCCAACATGAGAGGCAAATGTTTCATGGCCACCTCGTCATTTCCACCGCCGATCTGAACAGCCACTCGGTAGTCCTCAAGCCAAGTGTCAGGCTTGGACTCACCGTTGAACTTGCTGACTCCAGTCGCCAACCTGAAGTTGGGAGGAATCACCGCGGCTCTGATGGCTCTGCTGAAACACTCTGGTCCGGAGACGTGTACTCGGCTGCTGGTGGATATGTCTCTGTCATTACCCTCTCTGTGGGCTCTGTTCCGGTCGACCAGACCTTGAACGATGATGGATCTCGCGTCAAAGCCTGGTTCTCTAGGGTCGACTGGAATTCTTCGTCCGCCACTGTAATGTCGTCTGTCATCTTGCTGTCGAGGCATATACGACCCACCTCTCCGGGGAGGGGTGGGCACTCGACATCGATCGTTGCGATCGACTCGGTGATCATCCTGCTCATAGTTCCTGTACTGATCGTGTCGGTCGCCATGCCCTTCACGCCTCGGGGGCGATCTGGGGCTATGAGCTGACTGGACAGTATTAGCCGCCACGGACCTACTATGAATCCTGTTCCGCGACTGCGACACAGCCGAATTCTGATCCCCAGCTGCCCGGAGAAAATCCCTGATCTGCAACAAGCCTCTGACAGCCTCTAACTAGGAAGGCTGAATCGACTCTGCTATACGCGTTGCAGCTGCCAAATTCTGGATTGGAGTGCGGTATACCTGAGTCGGAGGTTTAAAGAGTTGGCGTCGACTGGCGTCCGGAACCCGTTGACGCGCGCGCTCGTCGAGTGCTCGCTGAAGGTTCTCCAGTCGAGTGCCTCAGCCAGGTTGGCCAAGTGCGCGTCTTCTAAGGCGCGGGCCTCAAGGGTTTCTCCAATGATCGGAGTATGAAGCGCATCCATGTTCCGGCGGCGAAGCTCCTCCCTTTGCTGCGAGTCGAGGGGCTCGGGGCGGTACTCCTCATGGTCGTGCGACAGATCGCCCCCGCCGTTGCCTCCCTCAGCGCCAGCAAAGCTGGGAGGAACGTGCGGCCCATTGACCATCAGGACTTCCGCCGCCAGATCACTGCTGTCGCATTCGGATGCAGTCTCTGCGGAGCCAGTCGACAGGTCAAACAGGCCGTAGAGAGATTCGTCGGGCTCGATTGCCACGACTTGGGCAGCGGTCGACTGGCGAGCCACTGCATGCCTCACCCACTGCTGGAGCCTCGACCGGCCGGAGTGCTTACACCGGCGGGAAGCTGGGAGGGAGGATGACACAAAAACTGACCAATATGGAGTCGACGGTTGCCGCAGAAGGACGCCGCGGACGCATGCTCGAAAATGCGTTGCTCCGTGGACCGGGAGCGCATCCACGTCGAGTGAAGTCTCCTGCAGCCAGGCAGAGTCGTCGGCGATGAACGTGAGCGCGCCGAGACGGATCTCGCGGCCCTCAACCAACAATCCGCCTGAAACCATGATGATGGGAATTGAAAAGATTGCAACTTCTCCAACAAGTCGCTAAGACACCTGCCCCAAGGTGGGCGCCAACTGTCGTGGTTCTAAGTCTGACAGTAGAATGGGGGGTAGGTATGGAGAGGCAAGATCCTAGCTATGGAGCAGTTGTACACACGAGTGTTTTACGAGTTCAGGCCCTTCTCGGAAGAAGTAACAGCATTACGTCTCGGAGCCCGGAGGCGGTCGACTGGATTACGTGTGTGAAAGGTACAGGGGTGCGAACCCTTCTACCAGTGGAGGGGGTGGCTTATATAGAGAACGCCAGGACCCCAGCCAGCCCACGTAGCGGAGGGTTAAAGTACATTAAGGCCAGACGTTACTGGTAACGCCTTACATAAAGTGTCATCATAGCCATAAAGACTACTTAATTACAGACCGTTTGGATACAGAGTAGATCTTGAACTCCTGATGGTCGAGTGAGTCTTCATGGTCGAGTGTCCTCAGGTTCGTCGAGTGTCTTCTAGCCGGTCGAGTGGAATCCCTCTTTGTCGACTGGAAGACGGCTTCTTCTAAGAGATGCCCTTGGGGAGGGTACCTTGGACAGGTCCGTAACCCTACCCTAGGTACATGACTTCATCACCCTGGGGATTGAACCGTTAGAGGAGTGGGTAATTCTTCCATGCCTAGTCTATGCAACTGAGCAAACTGTTGGGACATAAAAGCATGCGATGCTCCTGAATCAAAGAGGATAGAGGCTGGTACTGAGTTAACAGAGAGAGCTCCCAGCATGATAGTCGGTTCCTTCTGAGCCTTTCCAGCATCGACATGATTTGCATGGCCAAGTACAATAGCAGGCGGTATGATATTATGGTTTCTGAACCAGCGGTTTCGGCAACTCTTCTTACGGTCAACAGGAAGACGTGGTGCATCCGAAGACTGACCCTGGTGACAATCGAGGGTAAGGTGTCCTAGCTGTCCACCCTGAATCGTTAGTTGTCTTGGCGGCGGAGGCAGAAGAGGTGCAACATAAGATGGCCTTGGTGTTGGAGCAGGTCTGTGATGAACATTGTGTGGGATCCACACTCGACGTTTCTGAGCAGACTGACTCGAGGATGGGCCAACATCGCGGGTACGCTTGAGCGACTCCTGGTACTCAGTAAGACCAGTTTCAGTTTGGAAAACTTGGCTGACAAGTGTCGCAAAGTCTGTGCAATCATGAGCAACAAGTGCGAGCTTTATATCGGGATGCAGTCCTTCACGAAATTTATCCTGCTTGCGAGCATCAGTGCAGACGTCATCCACAGCATAGCGAGATAATTCAAGGAATTTCCTCTGATATTCATCCACAGTCATTGAGCCTTGTGAGAGTTTGCGGAACTCCTTCTTCTTCTGGTCCATCAAGCCTTGAGGAATGTGCCGTGCACGGAAGGCTAACTGAAATTCCTGCCAAGCGATTACAGTCTCTACAGGTAGCATACCCTTGTGGCTTTCCCACCATTGAGCAGCTGGACCCTTCAAGTGGAATGTCGGAAAGGTGACATAATTGGCAGGGGCAACATTAGCTGACTCCATCTCAATCAGGATGTCATGAAGCCAATCATCATCATCCATAGGATTGGTGGAGTTGTGGAAAATGGATGGGTTGAGGCGCCCGAATTCTTGCAGTGTTATTGGGGCAGGCTGTTGATGAGCAGTCTGGTTAGGAAGCTGGGCCATTACCCCAGTCATAAACTGACGATTCAGCTCAAACTGCTGCATCATTGCGGCAATATAGGGTGGAGGTGGAGGATCGTCAGCCATCCTGCTAAAAACATTAGGAAGCAATTTAACAGGGGGTGGAGCAGGTGTATGGGGTCATTCATGATGTAACTTGAACAATGAGCAAAGGCGCAGTATGTACAAAGTAGTAGTCATTAAAGACATACAGATACATGTATAGAGCCAAACACACGTTGTTAGTAGGAGTTCAGACAAGAGGATCATCCTAGACATACTAGGCGGCACGCATACACGCGATGAGAGGATACAACAACGAGACATAGCAAAGGCTACATCATCGTCGGAGAAAACCACTAGAGCGAGGAATCTGCAGGGGACGATGCAAGGTGCCCTCGATAGAAGGATTTCTGCGGCTCGTGGAGAAAGTGAAGTCGATCCTAGCTCCCAATTCCAGAAAGGCATGATACAAATATCTGGGTGGATGTGATCACGAGAACCTAGGGTACAGTTAGCAAAACCATTTAACCCGAATAGAAGAGAGATCATAGTCCCAGAATATAGACCAGGAGTAAAAGATCCTAATACCACCCAATGGCGACATGGGCCAGTAAGCCACACAGCCATGTTAGTAAATCAGTTTTTCAAAGACTAGACTCAACTTCGGCCAAGGGGTTGGAAAGGGGGATCCTACAGGCACTCGGCTCTGATACCAACTTGTGACGCCCCTGATTTAATCATACACTAATCATGCACGCAAATGTGTACGATCAAGATCAGGGACTCATGGGAAGATATCACACCACAACTCTAGACACAAATCAAAATAATACAAGCTTTATATTACAAGCCAGGGGCCTCGAGGGCACGAATACATAGCGCGATACACAAGAGTCAGCGGAAGCAACAATATCTGAGTACAAACATAAGTTAAACAACTTTTGCCTTAAGAAGGCTAGCACAAAAGCAACACGATCGAAGAGGCAAGGCCTCCTGCCTAGGACCTCCTAACTACTCTTGGTCTTCGGCGGCCTCCACGTAGTAGTAGTCGGCAGGGGTGGCATCTGGCTCCAAGGATTCAAGGTTGCATCAACCGGAAAGAAGAAAGTAGGGGGGAAAGGGGTAGAAAAGCAACCGTGAGTACTCATCCAAAGTACTCGCAAGCATCAGATCTATACTAAGTATGCAGTGGTATCAAATGGAAGGTTTGTATTTGTGGACTAAACTGCAGAATGCCAGAATAGAGGGGAAGGCCTAGCCTATCGAAGACTCTCATCTTCAAGCAGCTCCAAGCATCTGGCAGCATGTAGAAGAGTAAAGAATAGCATTTTAATATTAAACAAGCATGTTGTAACAACAACGCCCAAAGATCCTTCCTCGACTCCTTACGAGAAAGCAATCCCGGAGCCACATATCCATCACATATCTCAAGTTTCCATTTCTAGTTATATAAGATCAGGATATAAGTCTGAACGTCCATTACCACGGACATGGTATTTGAATATATATCTTCCCTGCAGGGGTGCACCACGTTACCCAACACGCTCGATCACTCTGGCCGGACACACCTTTCTGGGGTCAATGCCCGGCCTCGGAAGATCAACATGTCGCAGCCCTACCTAGGCTCAGCAAAGAGGTCCCCGTCGGTCTACATCCTAAGCACTCTGGGATCTTGGGCCCATCGCCCGCAGCACTCCGGGTCGTTGCAAGCATGGTGGATACCAGCACTGCATCGGACGGCCAGCACGATCCGACCGTGCCGCACAACTGAACTGGACGTCTGACAAAGCTTCGGCTGATATTGCGATGTCGAGGCCCATAACTATTCTCGCGTGGTGGTTAGTGTGTAAAGTCTAGAGGCCAATTCAGAACAAATACCCAAATCTGTTAGTGCATTGGGGGCTTGCGGAGACGAGCAGAGACTCACGATAATGTGACACTGTCGCCCTGTCTCGTGGACTTACGGCAAGGGCCCAGACTGCCCGGCCGTGCCACGTGGAAAACTCGCGGGTGCTTTACGGGCCCGCCCGACTTTCACATCAACTCGCGGGTACCCCTCAGGGCCGACCCGACTTCAACAATGGTCTCAACTAAAGTCAAGGTAACCGTGTGTCCAAACATCAAGGGGAAAACCCGAGGAATCACCCACGAAGGATTCCACTCGATGTAATCATCAAGGTGAACGTAAGAGGATCCACCCTCGAGGTTCACACTTGAGGTGTTGCACGACAGCCGTATCGAGAATGGTGAAAGAGGAACCACCCTTGTTGACCATGACCGAATAGCTACACTACAGAGATCTCATCAGGAGTGATGTACAAGGTTCCACCCTCGACACTCGATGGTAACTCTGCAGAGTCGAGCATCAAAAGGGGTGTGATGTGATGTGAGGTGTCGGACTCTGGTCGTCGATCACGTTGATCATGGCGTCGATGATGAACCAGGGGTAACAAGGATGAGGTGGGGGTCACTGATGGATCACTAACCAAACTATACTAAGCAGTTTAGGATAAGCAAGTAAGGTACAATTGGAGGTTACAAAAGCAGGCTATGCATCAGAATAGGAACAATCAATTACAGTAGCAAAATCTAATGCAAGCATGAGAGAATGGAATGGGTGATATCGGGATGATCAAAAGGGGGGCTTGCTTGGAAGCTCCGCTGAAAAGGGGTAGAAGGGTCGTCAATGACGTAGTCGATCACAGGGACATCAGCAGCGGTCTCGGGGTCTACCAGAGAGAAGAGGGGGAAGAAACAGTAAATACACGCAAACATATGCATAACAAGACAATAAGCGGGGCTAGAGGTGTTCTAACGCAGTGCTAGGTGATACTGACGAAGGGGGAAAACATCCGGGAAAGTTTTCCCGGTTCCGGATGTCTGTCAAACAGATGAACCAGAGGGGAAAAGTTCAACGTTTGCTATGGTAGGGACGAGTGATAGACGAATGGAGGGCGTATTCGGATTCATCTCGTCATTCTGAGCAACTTTCGTGTATAAAACATTTTCATCCGAGCTATAGATTATTTTATATGATTTTCTAAAGTTTTAGCAATAATCTGAAATTACTATTAAATATTTAAAACAACATTATCTAGAACAGTGCGGAGATGACGTCATGATGACGTCAGCAGGTCAACTGACCGGTTGGCCAGGTCAAACCTAACATGTGGGGTCACACTATCATAGACTGTTAGCTAATTAACTTAGTTAGCTAGTTAATTAGACAAGTTAATTAAGTTAAGTTAATTAACCTAAATTAATTAAGTTAATTAATTTGTTAATTAATTAATTAATCTATTTAATTAATTAATTTCTTTTTTTGGGCTGGGCCCACATGTGATAGGCCGAGCCGGGAGTGGGTTAACGGGCGTGCGGGCATGGGCGAAAGGAGCCCCGTGGGTGCCGAACCCGGGCATCGCCGTGGGGCAGTGGCTGGACGGCAGGGAGCGGCAGGGGCGAGCGGGCCTGTGGCCGGAGACGAGGCCAGGGAGCGGATGTGCGTATCCGGCGAAGGCCGACGCGTAGTGGGGAGAGGATGCGGCCGGTAGCCACGGCGAGCGGAGGCGGGGCGACAACATCGGCTGGGCGTACAGGGGCAGGTGCGGGTGAAGGCAAGAGCACGACGAGGAGGCTGGTGGCCGCAGCCGGGGAAGGCGAGGCTAGTGCACGGATGGGGAACGGCCGGAGCGCGTCCATGGTGGCCAACGGCGCGCGCGGCCGCCTACGATGATGGGGAGGAGGGGGAATCGGCGAGGGGCTCACAGCGGAGCGTAGGGGTGGCAGTGGGCTTGAGGTGGCGGTGTCGAGGGCACTGGCGTAATGTGGCGGCGACGTCGGGGCGGTGCCGACGGCGACGGCGTCGGGGACGTTGGGGTCGGGGTGCGGCGAGGTCGAAGGTGGAGACGGGCGATTCTAGCAAACGGCGACGAGGTGGCGGGGCGACGCAGGGGGTGAGCACCGGCGTTGGGGATCAGGGGGACGGTTCGCCGGGGTCAGGGGGTTGAGCGCCCGCGATCCAGATCAGGTCGTGGGGGAGAGAGGAGCAAGGGGAGCATGGGGGGAGTGGGTTGGATCGGGGCTAGGGTTTGCCGGTGGTGGGGGGGTTATGCTGGGAGAGGTGGGCCGGCCGGGGTGGGCTGGTGGTCTAGCTGGGCCACAGCCCAGTGGGGGAAGGGGGCTTCTCTTATGTTTTTTTGTTTCCTTCTCCCTTTTTTATTTTATTTACTTTTGCCTTTTCTTTTTATTCATTTTAAATTGAAAACGGAACCGACTTTGAATCAACGCGTACTGAACCACAGTAAATCTCGATGACATGGCACCATTAACAGGGGCTTACTGTAGCATAATTATCCGGACATTACAGTAAACTAAAAAACAAAGACTCAAATCATACAATACACTCCAAGCGTGAATAAATATATAACCTCAAGTAAAGTTACCGATAGACGAAGATGAAAGAGGGGATGCCTTTCGGGGCATCCCCAAGCTTAGGCTTTTGGTTGTCCTTGAATATTACCTTGGGGTGACTTGGGCATCCCCAAGCTTAGGCTCTTGCCACTCCTTATTCCATAGTCCATCAAATCCTTACCCAAAACTTGAAAACTTCACAACACAAAACTCAACAGAAAATCTCATGAGCTCCATTAGTATAAGAAAATAAATTACCACTTTAAGGTACTGCTGCAAACTCATTCTTTATTTATATTGGTGTCATATCTGTTGTATTTCAACTTTTCCATGGTTCATACCCCCCGATACTAGCCATGGATTCATCAAAATAAGCAAACAATAGGCGAAAAACAGAATCTGTCAAAAACAGAACAGTGTGTAGTGATCTATAACTCTTGAATACTTCTGTAATTCTAAAATTCTGTAGGAAAAAGAATTATATCAAAATCACGTTTCTGTGTATTATCAAAACTAATTTACTGGGGTCAAAAGTTTCTTCCTAGGAAAGTGTTCCATGCCTTTCCTTAACGGAAATTTGAATCTAATGTTTCCTTCTTTCATATCAATAATTGCACCAATCGTTCTAAGGGAAGGTCTACCAAGAATAATAGGGCATGTAGGATTGCAATCTATATCAAGAACAATGAAATCAACGGGCACATAATTCCTATTTGCAACAATAAGAACATCACTAATCCTTCCCATAGGTTTCTTAATAGTGGAATCCGCAAGATGCAAATTTAGAGAATAATCATCAAATTCACTGAAACCAAACACATCACACAAAGTTTTTGGAATCGTGGAAACACTAGCAACCAAATCACACAATTCATAGCATTCATAATCTTTAATGTTAATCTTAATAGTAGTTTCCCACTCATCTTAAAGTTTTCTAGGGATAGAAACTTCTAATTCAATCTTTTCTTCAAAAGATTGCATCATAGCATCAACAATATCTTTAGTAAAAGCTTTGTTTTGATTATAAGCATGAGGAGAATTTAACACGGATTGCAACAAGGAAATATAATCTATTAAAGAACAATTATCATAATTTAATTCCTTGAAATCCAAAAGAGAGGGTTCATTGCTACTAAAGTCTTGACCTCTCCAATCCCACTTTTATCAATTTTTGCATCTAGATATAAAAACTCTGAATCATTGGGACACCTTTTAACTAAAGTTGACCCATCTCCAGTCCCATATTTATCAACATTAATATTGGAAAACAAAGATTTAATAGGAGTTACATCAATAACTTTTAGATCTTCATCATTATTATCATGAAAACTAGAAGAACACACTTTTACAAACCAATCTTTTTTAGCACGCATCTTAGCGGTTCCTTCTTTGCACTCATCAATGGAAACTCTCATGGCTTTGAGAGACTCATTGATATCATGCTTAGGTGGGATAGATCTAAGTTTCAAAGAATCAACATCAAGAGAAATTCTATCCACGTTCCTAGCCAAATCATCAATCTTGAGAAATTTTTCTTCAATCAAAGCATTAAAATTCTTTTGTGAACTCATAAATTCTTTAACACTATTCTCAAAATCAGAGGGCATCTTATTAAAACTTCCATAGGAATTGTTGTAGGAATTACTATAATTATTAGAGGAATTAATAGGAAACGGCCTAGGATTAAAATTACCTCTATATGCGTTGTTACCAAAATCGTTCCTACCAACGAAATACACATCCATAGATTCATTATTATTCTCAATAAAAGTGGACAAAGGCATATCATTAGGATCAGAAGAAACACTTTTATTAGCAAATAATTTCATAAGTGCATCCATCTTTCCACTCAAAACATTAATCTCTTCAATCGCATGAACTTTTTTACTAGTGGATCTTTTGGTGTGCCATTGAGAATAATTAACCATAATATTATCTAGGAGCTTAGTAGCCTCTCCTAAAGTACTTTCAATAAAATTGCCTCCCACGGCCGAATCTAAAAGATTTCTAGAAGCAAAATTTAATCCGGCATAAAATTTTTGTATAATCATCCACAAATTCAAACCATGTGTAGGGAAATTACGTATCATCAATTTCATCCTCTCCCAATATTCTGCAACATGCTCATGATCAAGTTGCTTAAAATTCATAAAATCGTTCCTAAGGGAGATGATATTAGCGGGAGGAAAATACTTAGTGATGAAAGCATCTTTACACTTATTCCACGAATAAATACTATTTTTAGGCAAAGATGAAAACCAAGTTTAGCACGATCTCTAAGCAAATATGGAAATAGCTTCAATTTAACAATATCATTATCCACATCTTTATTCTTTTGCACACAAATCAACGAAATTGTTTAGACGGGATGCGGCATCTTCACTAGGAAGGCTAGAAAATTGATCTTTCATAACAAGATTCAACAAAGCGGCATTAATTTCACAAGATTCAGCATTAGTAGTGGGAGCAATCGGGGTGCTAATAAAATCATTGTTGTTGGTACTGTAAAAGTCACACAATTTCGTATTATCTTGAGCCATCGTGACAAAGCAAGAAATCCAACATACAAGCACACAAGAAGCAAACGAAAAAGATGAACGGAAGAGGGGCAAAGAAAAGGAAAAAAATCCAAAAATCGTTTTAGAAGTGGGGGAGAGGAAAACGAGAGGCGAATGGCGAATAATGTAATGCAAGAGAGAAGAGTTTATGATGGTTACTTGGTATTGCTTGACTTGACGTAGATCTCCCCAGCAACGGCGCCAGAAATTCTTCCTGCTACCTCTTGAGCATGCATTGGTTTTTCCCCTGAAGAGAAAAGGGTGATGCAGCAAAGTAGAGTAAGTATTTCCCTCAATTTGAGAAACAAGGTATCAATCCAGTAGGAGACAACGCACAAGTCACCGAATACCTTCACAAACAATCAACAACTTGCACCCAACGCAGTAAAGGTGTTGTCAATCCCTTCACGATTACTTGCAAAAGTGAGATCTGTTAGAGATAAATAAATGGTAAAGAAAATATTTTTGGTATTTTTGGTTTATAGATTGGAAAGTAAAGATTGCAAATTAAAGGAACGACGACAGAAATTGGCAAGTTGATGGGAAACTAATATGATGTAAAATAGAACTTATATGACGGAAAAGAGACCCATGGGCCATAGGTTTCACTGGTGGCTTCTCTCAAGATAGAAAATAATACGGTGGGTGAACAAATTATTGCCAAGCAATTGATAGAAGAGCGCATAATTATGATGATATCTAAGGCAATGATCATGAACGTAGGCATCACGTCCGTGTCAATTAGACCGAAACGATTTTGCATCTACTACTATTACTCCACACATCGACCTCTATCCAGCATGCATATAGAGTATTAAGTTCATAAAGAATGGAGTAACGCATTAAGTAAGATGACATGATGTAGAGGAATTAACTCAAGCAATATGATGAAAACCCCATCTTTTTATCCTCAATGGCAACAATACAATACGTGCCTTGCTGCCCCTACTGTCACTAGGAAAGGACACCGCAAGATTGAATCCAAAGCTAAGCACTTCTCCCATTGCAAAAAAAACAGATCTAGTATGCCAAACTAAACCGATAATTCGAAGAGACATGCAAAGATATCAAATCATGCATATAAGAATTCAGAGAAGAACCAAATAATATTCATGGATAATCTGATCATAAATCCACAATTCATCGGATCTCGGCAAACACACAACAAAAGAATATTACATTGAATAGATCTCCAAGAACTGTCGGTGTCCTGGATTCAGGGGTATCTAGCCCTGCCTGCGTGCGGCCCAGCACGTGGCTCCATCGATAGCCTGGTATGGCCCAGCTTCAACACCAACGACACAAGACCCTCGTGAGGGGCCAAGCCTCATGAGGCGGGCAACGCCAAGACCCCCAAAGGAAACGGTCTCCTCGGGCTGGCTCCCGAGGGGCGGAGAGTTCTATGCACGTTACCTCACGAGGCTCGGCTAATGTGATCCATGACGACCAAGGCCAGGCGGGCTCAGAGCGCAGGTTTCCTCTTTGGTGCAAGGGAGGCAAGCCACAGGCGCGGAGTCCCGAGGAATCAGCCAAAGGTTTCCATTCTGGTGCAATGAGACCAAGACTGCCAGGACGGCAGGGCGGAGGTCATCGACGAGCCCACCGCAGCATCACGACCAGAGGCTTTTCACAGGCAAAGACTACTTTTGTCAGGATAGACTGTACTACTGTCCCCTTTCAAATCCGGCCATTGTGGGATCCCTTCCCGCTCATATTTGGGAAGAGGAACCAGGCCACTATAAATAGGACTAGCCACCACCATAGAAGGGGAGGGAGAAGAACAAGTAGAACTAGCATACGCCACACCAGCTCAAGAACACCTCACCTCCTGAGGCTTGTTCATCCAATGTACTAGTTCATCCTTAGCCCTTCGAGGAAATCCACCAAAACGCTGGAGTAGGGTATTACACCACAACGGTGGCCCAAACCAGGATAAATCTGTTGTGTCTCTTTGTTCCTATGAGCTCGACGTGCTAGGCATGGGAGGACCGCGAGTAGGCAGGCTGGATAGGTTGACATCTCCGCACGCACCCCAGAGTTCGAACCTCTCAAGGGTTTGCGGATCCCACAATCCGACATTTGGTGTGCTAGGTAGGGGTGCATCGGATCTTTTCTTTCGTCGACCAGTCCTCCGCTGCCCCACCTACGCCATGGCCGACGCCCCGTGAGCGCACGTCGAGCACTGGGTCATCCAGGCCTCCTCGACAGGGACCATCGACGAGGAAGACCTCCACTCCGCCCTGCTCGCGGCCCGCGTTCCACCAGGGGCGACTGGCCGCGGGGGGCGCGTGGCGCAACCTTCTCCACTAGCGTTGCGTCGCAGCCGTGCCACTGCGCGATCTGTGAACTACGTTGCAGCAACTGCTCCACACACGCGTAGGGAAAAAGCAACCATGCGGGCGGCACTCATCGTAGCCCGAGAGCTCTTGTGATGCAGGCTGCTCGAAAGCGGCTGTGGCGCCCTGCTGGAACAGGTCGCTGAGCTGCTGGATGCGGTGTGCAGGGGGTGACACCATTCTGCGCCTTGCCCACATCGCAGGCGGTGGTGGGGGCGCGCGCTCATCCCCGACACAACCGCGTGCCCCTTCCAGGGGCCCTGGAGAGCTTCTCGACACCAACTAGCCCCGCAGAGCAGCCCGCGCCACCCCGAACACGCCCCCTCGGTGCGGGGCTGCTTCAAGCGACATCACCAGGGCCGCGCTGGAGTGCCGGCCCCTGGACAACAGGACCAGAGGGCGACTGAAGAAGGCGGGAACGTGAAGTAGCCAGGCAGCACTTCTGGTGCGAACAGCCCGGAAGCCTACGTCCCCATCGCGATGGACCCAAGGCACACGCGGGGAGAGGGCCCCAACCGATCCCCCACGCCAGGCTGGCCGATGGATATACATGAGGCCGGGCTCTCATTCGATCTGCCACCAAGCCCCACCAACATCTCCAACGGCGACGGCCTCTGGGTACAGCTAACGCCGCAGGAGCATGCTTACGCTGACCATGGATCACAGGTGAACCAGGGTGCGGCTACCACCAAGACCCTCAGGATGTTGGATCCCCCGCAGGAGCGCGAAGGACATTGGGAGCAACACGGGGGAAGCCCGGCGGCAGGGCCCTCCTCGCGCCGCACGGAGCAGGGCCCTGCCTGGAGGTAGGTTCCCCACTGGGGAAGGCACCAGTGAGCCCTTCTCCCCGGTGGTGGGCCTACGGTCACCGAGGACACCGCCAGCGTCCCCATGGCCTCTTGGTCTCGTCCTGGTTTCCGGTCTCCCCAACAGTGGTCAGGGGTGGCGCACGGCGGGGTCCTCGTCGGGCGATATGAAGCAAGGCTCCGGCCTGTGAAGGTCTCCCCTCGTGACACTCTCACGTAATAATGAGTGGGGCTATACACGCCCTGGAGTCTGTTGAGTGCCGCCCTGGGGCCTCACGGGGGCTCCCTCCCACGTCCTAGTGGAAGCACCATGCTCCGTGCTGGCCGTCGACACTGTCCCCAATGACTATGCCCAGCTAGTGGAAGCACTTAGCTCCGCGCTGGTGAGAAGACTGAAGACTAGCTAGGCGCCAGACGCGGTTGTCTGGTTTTTGCCTCCTTTTTTATACTTGCTTGCCGACTTTTTGAAGCATTCTGTTTTCCGTGCGTTTATAAAAATGGGGGAGTTTTCTCGTTTCATGTCGCTCTCTTGCCTTCAGTTCTTTGTGTTCTTTCTGGAGCTCGTGACTGTCGCTCTGCCCTCAAGCGCCTCGCGAGCGGGGGTTGGGTACGGTGTACACGCTGGTGCTGATCGCTCCCCTAGGGGGCTCAAGTGTGCGGCCGCCCCGCGCGCCCACCTCATCACGGTCAGGCAATTGGCTCCTCGTGAGGCACTCTACGCTAGGCCGGCAAGCCCCGCGGGTGGTGTAGAACCTTGCGAGCCTGCAGCAGGCTCGCCTCAGGAGAAGGAGCACAGCCGCGACACCGGGCCTCGCTCAAGACCCTCGAAACCCAAGATAAGTCATAAACAACTGCCTCGCTCAGCAGCTCGCAGCCCTGCAGGGCCCCGCTCTGGGTGCCACATCAAAAAACAATTAGCAGTCTTACACATTATAAGGGGCACCCACTTTCCAAAATGCTCTCACAAGGATGCGTTTAAGTCTTTGTCATATAGGTCAAAGCAAAAGAAACACGGGCCTAGCTGGACGCCCCATCTTCATCACCTCCGTCTGTGCTATTAGAATCAAGGCCGACGTCCTCCTCGTCATCACCATCCACGCCAGCTTCTTAGTCCGCGATCACGACCGTGTCGTCCTCCATGGCGAATTCTTCTACCAAGGCGTCCACATGGTCATCCACCCACTTGGTTAGGTTGTCCTGGACAACCGAGGGCACGGGGGCTAACACGACATCAAAGTTAAAGTGGGGATCGCGGTTGAGGAGGTGGCTGAAGACACGCGAGAACGCGCGCCCTAGAATCCCACGGCTCCTCTCCGCTACGAGATCACGCGACCTCGCAGCCCGAGTCTCCAGGTGGGTCACAATGTCGATGAAGAAGTTCAGGTGGTTGGCATAGTTGCTCTCATGCGGGTGTGGAGCGCTCTCGTTGCAAATGGTGCCCAGGGCGGAGTTAGCTCTGAGTCTGAGGCCCTGAAGCATCGAGGCGTGCTTGAGCTGCAGCGTCTGGCGGCAATTCGCTTCGCCCGCAGCCCTCTCCGCCAGAGCCACGGCGTCCTTGATCTGCTGCTGAAGAGAAGACAGCTCGGCTCGGGCATAGGCCAAAGCAGATTCATAAGAAGTTAGGGCTTCGCGAGCAGCGCTCTCACGTTGTTCCATAGACTACAGCTCAGTCTTCAGGGCGGAAGTCCGGCCCTCCAACTCAGCCGTGAGCAGCTCCAGGTCCTGGTGGTGCCTCCGAGCCAACTCGGCATGCTCCTTCGCCACCCTCTCCTCTACCTCCAGCTGTGTTGGTGTTCTTGGAACGGGGGTCCCCAGACTTGCCTGCCTGCGGCCTGCGGCATGGCTCAAGTGGTGGCCCAGTACAGCCCATCTTCATCAGCTCAAACTCAAGACCCTCGCGAGGGGCCAAGCCTCACAGAGCGGACGACACGACGCTTCCTCAAGAGCGGCCTTGCCAAGCAGGCTCGCGAGGAGGCAGAGAGATCAAGGCAAGGGTACCTCGCGAGGTGCTCGTGACGCAAGCCATGACGATCGAGACCAGGCGGGCACCAGGCGGGCGCCGACCTGCGCAGTGTCCTTGTTTCCTCTTTGGTGCAAAGGGAGCAAGCACAGGCGTGGAGTACCGAGGCATCAGGCAAAGGTTACCATTTCGGTGCAACGAGACCAGGACCAGCAGAGCGGCAGGATGGAGATCACCGTGGAGCCCAAGACGGTGTCATCACCAGTGCTTTTGGCAGCCAAAGACCAACTTTAGTCAGGATAGCTTGTACTAGATGTTCCCCTTCAAAATGGCCGTTGTTGGCGCCCTTCCCGCTCAATATTTAGGAAGAGGACCAGGGCCTCTACATATAGAGCTAGCCACCACAGTAGAGGGGATATCATCTCATAGAGTCCCCATCAGATCGAGAGGCGATGGAACTCTCCCAAGTGGTTCATCGCACCAGCCCAAGAACACCTCTCGCGAGGTTGTTCTTCCCCTTGTACTGTTCATCATCAGCCCCTGAGGCAATCCACCACACCACACACTGGAGTAGGGTATTACACCACAACGGTGTCCTGAACCAATATAAATCTTGTGTCTCTCGTGTTGTTCATCGTCTAGCTTAGATTCTCGCGAGGCGATTGGACGTGGATTGGTAGGGGAAGATCTTCGCGCGCACCCCAGAGTTCGAACCTTAAGGGTCTGTCGGAACCCAACATCCGACATTTGGCGCGCCAGGTAGGGGTGCGTCGGAATCTTTCTTCCGCTGTTCCGCGTTCGGTCATCCGTCGTATCCATGGCTGACGCTCGTTGGGCTCGCGTCGAGTGTCGGGATGCTCTCGCCGCCCGCATCGCCAAGACGCCTCCCGTCGGCGGGTGTCCCCATCATTCCCCGTTGCTTGCTGCCACCAGCCCGGCGGGGAACGAGTAGCAGGCCTCGTCGTTGCATCCCTCGGTGCAGCGGGAAGGCCGTACCGCCACCCCGTCGCTGACTCCAGCTGGTTCATCGTCCCACGCCCGTCGCGCCCCCACGGACGCGCACGCCGCGTTGCTCCTGGCGCGTGAGCTTCTGCACTACCGTCCCATCGATGACCTCTACGAGGAGTGGCTCGCTCGCATCACCGAGCTCGTCAGCGCCGCAGGGGGCTCCCCTGCGCCGTCCCTCTCGCTGCCTCGCCCTCCGTCCTGCACGGGTCATGCAGCCCAGGAGGTGCCCCCGCCACCTCCTCCCCAAGAAGGCGCCCTGGCTCCAAGGCGCGCGGCCCCTTGACGAGATCCACCGCGTCCAGCGCCCGCGCGACTAAAAAGGAGCTGCCAAGAAATTCCTCGTCCCCAAGAAGGTGCTCGTGTGCTTCCTGCACTGGCACGCCATGACCGCATCCCTGCGCCAGCACGTCAAGACCCCGCGCTGCTCCAGGCAGCGGCGCGCGGGAATCCTCAGGAGCAAGCCCTGCGTCAGCAGAGAGCTCCAGTGGCCACCGCAGGCTACCGCGCCTTCACACCACCGAGCTACGCAGTGTCGCCTGGCCGGGCAAGTTCAAGTCGGACCTGCCTCCTCGCTAAGATGGCACTGCCGACCCCGCGGAGTTCCTGCAGCTCTACAAACTGGGCATCGAAGCCGCCAACGGGGACGAAAAGGTCATGGCAAACTGGTTTCCCATGGCGCTCAAGGACGGTGCCCGCACCTAGCTCCTGAACCTGCCTCCGGGCACGATCTCCTCCTGGGACGAGATGCGCACCCGCTTCATCGCCAACTTTCCGGGCACTCGCGACCGTCCGCCGGCCGTGGGTGCCCTGCGCCGCATCAAGCAGCAACCCAGAGAGACCTTGCAGAAGTACATCCAGCGTTTCAACAGCGCTCGCCTCAAGATTCCCAAGGTGACAGAGGAGGCCATCATCTCAGCTTCTCCAACGGCGTCCGTGACGTCAAGATGAAGGAGGAACTGGCGATCCACGAAGATATGTGCACGTCTCTAGAGTTGTTCAACCTGGCGACCAAGTGCGCAAGGGCTGAGGAGGGATGCCTCTCCCATCTCGAGCTCCCAGCTGCAGATCCAGAAGAGAAGAAAGCCAAGGCCAAGGATGTGAAGCACAAGGGAGCAGTTGTGCTCGCAGTAGATCCAGACACGAAGCGCGGCAGGGACCAGTCGGAGTCGTCCAAGGGCAGCCGGTACTGCATGTACCACGATCTCCACACCCACAACACCAACGAATGCCAAGAGCTCAGGGTTGTGCGAGAAGGCCGTGTTGGTCGACTCCCCGAGCGCAACGATCGGGGCTACGGCCGAGGCGGAGGAAGTGGTGGAGGACGATGGGATGATCGTGGCTCTCGCCAAGGGTGGCGTGACCGACCTCACGAGGACCACTGGCAGGACTAGCCTCGCGAGGGGGCTTGGAGAGATCAGCCTCGTGAGGGTCGCCCACAAGGCAATGCAGGCCTTCCTCCTCTGCCACCACCACCAAGAAGGAATGACGACCATCATAAGGACGAGGGGGCTGGGGGCTTCCAGGAGCCGCGTGCTATCACTTGCATCTTGGGTGGTGCCCAGGCCCCAGCCTATCAGTGCATCTTCAAGCAGTTTGCTCGCGAGGTGAATGCAGTCCTCCCCAAGCTCGAGGCCACGCGCCCTCTCAGGTGGTCCGCATGCGCCATCACGTTCAGCTCAGCGGATCAGCTCAAGTGCGCGGCAACAGCCGGTGTCCTCCCAATGCTTTGTTCCCCAGTCATTAGCAATGTGCAAGTTACCAGGACCCTTATCAACGGCGGAGCAAGGCTCAACGTCCTGTCCGTCGAGACGTTCAACAATCTCCAAGTGCCATACGATCAGCTTCAGCCGAAGAAGCCTTTCTCAGGAGTCACTGATGGTTCCACTGTCCCGATAGGGCAGGTCCGCCTCCCTGTCACCTTTGGACAGCGCAAGAACTACCGTACCGAGCTCATTGACTTCGATGTCGCTCACATTCGCCTGCCAAACAATGCCATCCTCGGATATCTAGGCCTGGCAAAGTTTATGGCAGTGACTCACCATGGCTACAACGTCCTCAAGATGCCAGGAAGTGGCGGGGTCATCACGGCCCCCTGTGAAGAGAAGGATGTGGTGTGCTCTCTTGAGTGCGCCTTCCAAGCCGTGTTGATCGAGGACCCAGACAGCAAGAGTGGAAACCTTCCTGAAGCAGCTCCCAAGAAGAAGAAGACATCACCCGGCTCAAGGCCTCAGGAGGCAGGCACCTTCAGAGGCACCAAATCAGGATCTGCGCCCATCCAAGGGGCGTCGCCCTCCATCGCATAGGAAGGCGCGCCCGGCGCCCTCCTCGGGCAAGGCTCGGGGGCTCTCTCCTGGAGGGTCACTGACTTTGCCAAGATCACGAGGGAGGCGCTCGGGCACCACTTGTAGGCGTGCTTCGCGGCACGTTTCTCTCAAGAAGGCATAAGGCAAGGAGGGCCCAACCCTCAGGAGTTCATCACCAATATCACTCAGGAGCTGCAGGAATCGAGAGTCATGCGCGACAACCGCTGCCTGCCCAGCGTAGCTCCCCATCCAGGCAAGGATGGCGGGCTGCGCGTCTACATCGACTACCCAGGGCTCAATCGAGTCGCATCTCAGGAGCGCTCATGGCCTTCGCGCGTGGGACATTGCGAGGATCTACCTCATAGCTACGTTCGCATGCCTTTCGGCCTGCCGAACGCGGCTGCTGCTCACCAGCGTCTGATGAGGAGCATTCCGGAGGCTCATGTGGCCAAGCACCGCACGTTCCTGGAGGAAATGGAGATGGACCTTGCCGAGCCGACCGGACCTCCAGAGCCTCCCGAGGCTCAGAGTTCCGAAGGTTCGTGAGGATTGGCTTCTTCACCACGCGCCGTCAGCTACTCCAACGATCGCCCTGCAATGATATCAGGTGACATCGTTCAAGTTTCATTTCAGCTAGGAGCGCCCTCGGGGCTGCATCATTCCCAGGTTGCGTGGGTCTGTCCTCGCGGCATGTATCTGTTTTGCTTATGTCTTTAGCTTACTTTGTTGGGGGCGCCCCTCGGGCTGCATCATCTCCAATCCGCTCGGGCCTGACCCAATGGCGTGTGCCTTTCCTTGCATCTATCTAGGTTGGATTGCCTTTTCATGCTCAACTTGCCTATGATTATCACCTCTCGCTCGTCGCGGCCCATTTTTCTCCCTCATGCAAATCACTTGCACGTTAAAAGGGGGGCGCCTGAGCATCGCGACTCAGGAGCTCTTACTGGCTCTCCAGCCCTCTCCCCCCTAGCCTTGTCCACGGCATCGCGACCTGGCGTACCAGCGGCGGCTGAGCCTGCTCGAGGGCCGGGACCTAAGGGCGTAGAGCATTTGCATCTAACCCTCATGCAGAAACACTCAGCCGCCCAAGGCTCAAGATCAGGCGCAACCCGCCTTGAGGTAGGGCCTCGTGAGTCCCGCGCTGGCTCACGAGTGCCTAGATACACCTCGTCTAGCCCTAACGTGTCGACCACGTGTCAGGGCGGGGCTGTACACGCCCCGGGGCCTCCTCCCGGAGGGGATCCCCCTCCCACGTACCAGTGGAAGCACCATGCTCCGCGCTAGCTGACAACACTGTCGAGGAGCGGCTATGCCCGTACACATACGGAACGCTATGCTCCGCGCTGGTGATAAACAACTAAGGGCAGCCCGCGGCTGTATCAACCTCAGGGAGCCCAGAGCTCAGTGTCTGGACTCATCGCAACGCCTCCCCTCGGGAGCACCGCGCGAGGGGGCTGGGCATGGGGGCTGCGCCCGGGTCACGCCGGAGCGCACGCCACCTATCCAGGTCCCTCGGACCTGGTCGTCGCGCGCCCCTCCCTGAGCGGAGCCAACGTATGAAGACCCATTTGAGCGTCAAGGAGGACTCCTGAGCATCGCGACTCAGGAGCCTACCTGGTCACGTAGCCCCTCACTCCTCAGTTCCGAAAGGCTAACAGCGGTCGAGGTATGCGCGGGGCCGGGCCCTGCCGACGTAGAACGACATATCCTCTCCTACACCCCTCCCTATTTGATATTTGCGCGTCAAGGGGGACTCCTTAGCATCGCGACTCAGGAGCCTAACTTGCCACGTAGACCTTCACTCCTTAGTCCCGTCCTGGTGATCCGGTCGGGGCTAACGGCGGCTGAGGTATGCACGGGGCCGGGCCCTGCCGACGTAGAACACAAGCAAATAGGAAGGAAACCGCAAAATCTAGCAAATTCAGAAGCAAATATTATAGACCATAAATTGTTCTCACAATACCAAACACAAGTTTAAACACCTCCACGAGGCACGGTGCATGTTGCATTAATCAAAGGAGGAAAAGCCGCAAGAAGATCACCCCTGGGCCGCGCCGCCGCTCGTGGTGGAGTCGCGCTTGTCAGCTCCACCCCCAGAGACCGCGGAGCCAGCAGCGCCTCGCTTGGGCGTGGTGTTGAAGGCACGGAATTTCGCCAGCAAGGCCTCTGCTCGATCCTTCACGGCATCTGCAGGAGCGGCGGAGCGCTTGGCCTCCATGGGCTCCAGCAGGTCATCAAGGTTGGCGTCGGGGTTGCGTAGGTAGACGTGGGTGAGGATCCGCGTTAGCTTTGCGGAGGAAAGGACGTGAGCCTCAACTTCGGCCATGGGGCCGATGCCGGTCACGAACTCCTCAAGCGCCTCGACCAGGAAGGGAACCAGCTTGGTGGGGCCTTCCGTGGCTCCGACCAGCGGTTTCTCTAGGCCCTCTTCATAAAGTGTCTTCAGCATCGTGCGAGCCCTCTCCTCATAACGCGTGAAGGCCGCGCGGTCCTTGGCCAAGACCTTCGCCTTGGCATCCAGCTCAACCCTCTCCATTTTCAGCGCCTGCTCCAGCGTCTTCAGTCGGCCGCGATCAGCTGAGAGTTTGGCATCGCGGTCCTGACGGCCGCCTCCCGAGCCTTCATCTCCTCCTCCTTCGCCTGACGGTCACGAACCTCCTTGGTGAGCTCGTCACGCAGCCCTTGCAGCTCGCCCTCCAAAGTCTTGCAGTGGCCCTTGGCAGTTGAAGCATCCTTCAATGCTGCATCACGAGCGGCTATGGCCTAGGAGGTGACTTGCTTCTCCTCCTCGGAAGCCGACACAGCCTAGATCAGTGCCGCTCGGACGGAGGCGTCAAAGCGAACCCAGTCGGAGACCAGCTCTAGGCGCCCGGCCACCAGGCGGTGGTCGGCGCCCCGAAGGTCCTCTCGCAGCCGACTCAGCTCGTCGGCAACGCGGTCTAAGGCAACGGAGGAGGCAGAGGAGACGGGAACCGTCAAAATAGGAGGAGAAGACGGCAATGTGATCACAGCTTGGGAAGCAGGGACCTCTTGAACCTTGGCAACTTCGGCGACAGCATCAAGCATAGGCGCCTCCAGAGTCAGCGGGGCCACGGGGGCTGGCTCCCCGCCAGGGTGTCCCCCTGGCCTCGCGAGGACGATCGAGCAGGGGAAGTGCGAGCCCCGCTGCCTCCCTTTCCCGCAAGTGAAGACGCGGCCACGGCAGGTGAGCCGGCCTCAAGTGGGGTCGCCGCATCACCCTTCAGCCTCTTCGCCGTAGGTGGCAGCCTACCCAAATAAGGGATGTCAGGCCCCGGCGGCAAAAACAGGAGCAAAGCGGAGTTCGAGTACTTACTAGTCGGCTGTCGCGGGATCCCACGGACTCCAGCCAAGCTTGAAGCCCGAGAACCTCTTGCGGGGCTCAGCCTCAGGAGGCCCAGCAGCAGAGGAAGGCGCACCTGAAGGGCTAGAGCTAGCTTCGGGCGGCACCAGGGCTGGGGTAGACCCTCGGGAGATCAGCCCAGACCTGTCCTTCTTCGGGATCAAGGGCGGGTCCTCCCCCCTCACCTGGCGCCGGCCTCGTCATCATCCGGCATGGAGCGGAGGGCGCTGGACCTGCGCCAGGGGGAAGTCTCTCCCATCCCCTCGACGGTCGCCTCCGAGTCACGCTCCTCCTCCTCCTCCTCTTCATCTTCCTCCTCTCCCCCGCCGGAATCATCAGAGGACAAGTTCACCGTTGACGTCGTCGCCTGGCCCTCAGGGGCCTCCGCCGGCACCAAATCGACCCCGTCGAAGGTGGGCATGGTGTCCACCACCCATCCCAGTCATCACGAAGGAACAAGGGGACCGGATCATCCTCCGGGCTTGCCATGTCCTCCCCGACCAGGAAGCGGAGGGCTACGGTCAGATCCTCGTCAGCCAGAGCATCCGAGCTCAGGCGGAGGACGACGTCCGCATCCTCGAGCCTCCACTGTGGGTGCGAGTGTGCCTGAAGAGGGGCCACCCGGTGCAACAGGAACTCCCTCAAGAGCGTGGCCCCGGTCAGCTTCGCCGCCCTTAGGTGCCCGTCCTTAAGTCAACGTTCATCTTCTCCAGCACCAGTTTCGCCCGCCTGTCGTCGAGCTTCGCGCGAGACCACGCATCGACGGCCTCAGGCTGCTCTGTGGGCAGCTCCAGCAGGGGGTTGTTGCATCTGGCGTCCACCATGACCCACTTGCTCCGGAAGCCGTCGGGCCTCTTCTTGGCCTTCGAGATCACGTTAGCATTGGAGTACGCGACAAAGCCTGCGCACGCCGAGATATTGGCGCCAGTAAGCCGGAGGGAGAAGAAGTGGCGTGGCAAGGCCACGGAGGGCATCACCCCAACGTGTGCCTCACAGTAGTAGGCGAAGATCACCAGGAGGAGAACGGAGTTGGGGTGGAGATGCAGAGCATGCATCTAAGATTGGCGGAGGACAGCAAAGAAGAACTCAGAGAAGGGAGGCACCGGGCCGGAGCACAGTCGCCCCCATCTCGTTGCCCTGCGCTGTCGCCATCTGGCGTGTGAGGGCGAGATTCTTCTCTGTCATGTTTGGAGGATCCAGAGCCGACGAGTACCAGGCCGGTGGAGCCTTGGCTGCGGCCTTGCAGGGCGCCATCGCTCACCGGAGATGAAAGGCTGAGGCGGATCTGGAGATTTCTAAAGCAGGAGGGCGGAGAGCAAGAAAGGGGATCTGGTGCAAGGCAGATGAGAGTAATGAAAGTAAGCCTAACCCCGGGCCAGCCTTTTGTCAGTCGGGCAGTTGCCGAGGCAGCGTGAGGAAGCGGAGACGCTCACGTCCAATCAACCGCCACGTGGCGCCCAAGGTCGCAGGCTGTTGGGGCCCGCGGCGCTCCGCACTTGCCCCTTTGCTTCTCTACTAAGCCAAGTCCGAGCGTGCCTTGGGCCCGGGGGCTACTGTCGGTGTTCTGGGAACGGGGGTCCCCAGACTTTCCTGCCTACGGCCTGCGGCGTGGCTCAAGTGGTGGCCAAGTACGGCCCATCTTCATCAGCTCAAACTCAAGACCCTCGCGAGGGGCCAAGCCTCGCGGGGCAGACAATGCAAGGCTTCCTCAAGAGCGTCCTCGTCAGGCAGGCTCGCGAGGAGGCGGAGAGATCAAGGCAAGGGTGCCTCGCGAGGTGCTCGTGACGCAAGCCGGGACGATTGAGACCAGGCGGGCGCGAGGCGGGCGCCGGCCTGTGTAGTGCCCTTGTTTCCTCTTTGGTGCAAAGGGGGCAAGCACAGGCGTGGAGTACCGAGGCATCAGGCAAAGGTTACCATTTTGGTGCAACGAGACCAGGACCAGCAGAGCAGTGGGATGGAGGTCACCGTGGAGCCCAAGACGGTGTCATCACCAGTGCTTTTGGCAGCCAAAGACCAACTTTAGTCAGGATAGCTTGTACTAGATGTTCCCCTTCAAAATGGCCGTTGTTGGCGCCCTTCCCGCTCAATATTTGGGAAGAGGACCAGGGCCTCTACATATAGAGCTAGCCACCACAGTAGAGGGGATATCATCTCATAGAGTCCCCATCAGATCGAGAGGCGATGGAACTCTCCCAAGTGGTTCATCGCACCAGCCCAAGAACACCTCTCGCGAGGTTGTTCTTCCCCTTGTACTGTTCATCATCAGCCCCTGAGGCAATCCACCACACCACACACTGGAGTAGGGTATTACACCACAACGGTGTCCTGAACCAATATAAATCTTGTGTCTCTCGTGTTGTTCATCATCTAGCTTAGATTCTTGCGAGGCGACTGGACATGGATTGGTAGGGGGAAGATCTTCACGTGCACCCCAGAGTTCGAACCTTAAGGGTCTGTCGGAACCCAACATCCGACAAGATGGACCTGAACTTCTCGGGCGGCAACGGCATCCTCAACCATGGCGGCTTGTCTCTCCCTCACCTCCAGCCTCTCCAACGGCAAGCTATGTTCCACGCTCTCCAGCGTCAAATCTTCATGGCACCTCTAGAGCTCCGCCTCGGCAAGGGCCACCTCGCCTGGTGAGGAAGCCAGCAGGGCGCGATGCTCCTCGACTTCGCATTGCAGAGCCGCATTTGAAGACAGAAGATCTCGCTCCCGCACCTCGGCCGCCTCACGGCGGTGGTTGGCCGCCTCGGCCTCCTCCATGGTGCAGGCGCAAGCTTCGCGAGTAGCCGCAAGCGAGGCAACCGCACGTGCCTCAGCCTTGTCATGCTGAAGCTTCCTAAGGTTGATGGAAACCTTTAGCCGCTGCCACTCATTCTCCAGGCGACAGTTCTCTGCCTCAAGCCTGGTATCAACGTTGGTGAGCTCCCTGCCAAGATGAACCATCGCGTGCATTGCTTCACCGAAGAGCCTGAAGCGCACGGTGCTGCGCCCACGAGCGAGCGCGAGCCCATCGCCAAGACCTTCGCTCGGGAGGTGCTGGGTGCTCGCCCCTGCCAGCAGTGACAAGAGGAAGGATCACTGGTGCAGCCCCGGTCTCGCAGGCAGGGTCTCAGGGAGAGGGAGCATGGGGCTCGGTTCCGGGGCACCCTCGCGATGTCGCGTCAACGGCAGTTGGTCCCACGCCCTGCACAGGATCGGGGCACTGGGGGCAGCACGCAGGCGTCAAGCTGGAGTCCTTGGGGATACCTGCCTCCCGAGATTTCGCCTTCGTGGGGGCCCTGCAAAACTCCAGCCATGAGAAAACGCGACGCACGAGAAGGTCAAGAGCGAAGGTACTTACTCATGAGCACCCACGTATCTCCTCGGCTTCAGCGGCCGACGGGTGCCATCATTGCGGAACAGGGACCTCTTCCTCAGCGACTTGAGGCATAGGCGGGGCTGACCAGACCCCAACGGGCGATCCTCAGGAGGGGGAGCGCTCGGCGGGGCATCTGGAGCGGGGGTCCCAAGGGCAGGGGCACCCTGCGAGACCTTCTGGCTCACGTATCTCCTCGGCTTCAACGACCGACGGGTGCCATCATTGCAGAATGGGGACCCACGTATCTCCTCGGCTTCAGCGGCCGACGGGTGCCATCATTGTGGAACGGGGACCTCTTCCTCATCAGGAGCGACTTGAGGCATAGGCGGGGCTGACCAGACCCCAACGGGCGATCCTCGGGAGGGGGAGCGCTCAGCAGGGCATCTGGAGCGGGGGTCCCAAGGGCAGGGGCACCCTGCGAGACCTTCTGGCTCACGGCTCTGGGGCCGTTGGTGGGCTCCCCGCCGTCAGCAGCCACTCTGGAGCCACCATCCTGGGCGACAGAAGCCCCTGCCTCTAGAGCTTAGGGTCGCATCAGTTCTGCGACAGCTCCTTCCAGGGCCCCAGAGGCCTCGGTCTCCTGAGCCTCTAGCGGGGCCGGGCCTCCGGAGGAGCTCTCGATAATTGATGGAGGCGCGTGCCGCCTGCCTCCACACTCGAGGCGCACGTGGCAGGGTCGATCAAGAGAGGAGCCACGAAGACGGGGTTCTCGCGGGGCCCCTCAATGCCCTCGGGAAGCAACCCCCACTCGTCGAACAGAGGCATCCGCCCAGCAAAGGCCGCCTTGTTCGAGCACAGATAGAGAAGGCAGCCACCCCCCGGAAGGTCAGCAGGCTCAGACTCGCCGGTCAGAAGCTTGAGCACCATGCCCAGGGTGTCAGTAGCAAGCGACGGCCTCTGCAGCCTCATCGGATCTCCGACGCCTGTGAAGTCCCACATCAGGCAAGAACGGCGCTAAAGGGGAGCAATGCGCTGCTTCATGAATTCCTTCACCACCATTGGCGCCGTCACCTCCAGTTCTTGAAGCCTCGCCAGTCTCTTCCAAACGAAAGCAAGACGCCGATCGGAGAGCCTCTAATGGCACTAGCCGAAGCTAGGCGAGGCCGACGCCCCAGGAGTCAAGAGCAGGGGGCTGAACACGTGGGAATCCATAAGAAGCCACTGCTTTCGGAATCCCTTCGCAGCAGGCGAGAGCTCGAAGTCAATCCCCGAACCAGCGGTCGCGGCCATGGCTTCAAAGCTCACGCACCCAGAGCATTGGCGGGCATCGACCAACCGAAGCAAGAAGAAATGGCGAAACAAGGCCATGGAGGGAGTAATGCCTACCATGGCCTCGCAGAGGAAGGCGAAGACGGCGAGAAGGATGACGGAGAAGGGGTCCAGATGCAGCAGATGGATCTGGTAATGCGACATCACAGCGTTGAAGAAATGGGAGAAAGGAGGAATCAGCCCAGCAAGAAGTGCATGGAGATAGATGGCGATCTCGGTGGCGCTCATCTCTCTAGTTCGCCAAGATGCAGGGCGAACAGCCGTTGCCCTTCCCTCATTGGAATCGGCGGCGAGCGCATGGCGAACCTTGTCCAGCCCCTCCTCATTGATCACCATCGACTGCTCAAGGGCTGGGCGGCTGGCTCCAAGGCCGGGGCGAGCGACTTCCCCTTCTTCTTCCTCGGCTTTGAGGCCATGGCGAGTACTAAAAGAGGGCAAGGCGCCGGCGCCGGATCTATGGACATGGTAGCAAGATTGGGAAGGAGGAAACAAGAGCCAAGCACGGTAATTTGTGAAGGGCATGCTGCACTAACAACGGGTGGCTGTTGGGTCTGCCGGATATCAAGGCGGCATGGGGAAGTGGAGACGCCCATGTCCCATCAACCACCACGTGTCTTCAAGGCCGCATGCTATTAGGGCCCATGGCGCTCCACACTTGCCCTTTGTCTTTGCCTGGAAACCAAGTCTGAGCGCGCCTTGGGCCCGGGGGCTACTGTCGGCGTCCTGGATTCGGGGGTATCTAGCCCTGCCTGCCTGCGGCCCACCACATGGCTCCATCGACGGCCTGGTACGGCCCAGCTTCAACACCAATGACACAAGACCCTCGTGAGGGGCCAAGCCACACGAGGCAGGCAACGCCAAGACCCCCTAAGGAAACGGCCTCCTCGGGCTGGCTCCTGAGGGGCGGAGATTTCTATGCAGATTGCCTCACGAGGCTTAGCTGACGTGAGCCATGACGACCAAGGCCAGGAGGGCGCCAGGCGGGCGCAGAGCGCAGGTTTCCTCTTTGGTGCAAGAGAGGCAAGCCACAGGCGCGGAGTCCCGAGGAATCAGCCAAAGGTTTCCATTCTGGTGCAACGAGACCAAGACCGCCAGGACGGCAGGGCGGAGGTCATCGACGAGCCCACCATAGCGTCACGACCAGAGGATTTTCGCAGGCGAAGACTACTTTTGTCAGGATAGACTGTACTACTATCACCTTTCAAATCCGGCCGTTGTGGGATCCCTTCCCGCTCATATTTTGGAAGAGGACCAAGGCCACTATAAATAGGACTAGCCACCACCATAGAAGGGGAGGGAGAAGAACAAGTAGAACTAGCATACGCCACACCAGCTCAAGAATGCCTCACCTCCTGAGGCTTGTTCATCCAGTGTACTAGTTCATCATCAGCCCTTCGATGCAATCCACCAAAACACTGGAGTAGGGTATTACACCACAATGGTGGCCCGAACCAGGATAAAACTGTTGTGTCTCTTTGTTTCTTTGAGCTCGACGCGCTAAGCTTGGTAGGATCGCGAGTAGGCAGGCTGGGTAGGTTGAGATCTTCGCACGCACCCTAGAGTTCGAACCTCTCAAGGGTTTGCGGATCCCACAATCCGACAAGAGCATCGAGGAGAACATGGTATTGAGAATCAAAGAGAGAGAAGAAGCCATCTAGCTACTAGCTATGGACCCATAGGTCTATGGTAAACTACTCACGCTTCATCGGAGAGGCAATGGTGATGATGTAGAAGCCCTCCGTGATCGAATCCCCCTCCAGCAGGACGCCGGAAAAGGTCCCTAGATGGGATCTCACGGGTACAGAAGGTTGCAGCAGTGGAAAAGTGGTTTCGTGGCTCTCCCGGAAGTTTTCAGGGTATAATAGTATATATAGGCAAAGGAACTAGGCCAGGAGACCCACGAGGGGCCCACGAGGTAGGGGGCGCACCCTCCACCCTCGTGGCTGCCTCGTTGCATCTCCGACTTCATCTGCAAGTCTTATGGTTTTCTTCTGGTCCAATAAAGATCATCGCGAAAGTTTCATTCCGTTTGGACTCCGTTTGGTATTCCTTTTCCGCGAAACTCTAAAATAGGCAAAAAAACAAAAAGTGGCACCGGGCTCTCGGTTAATAGATTAGTCCCAAAAATAATATAAAATAGCATATTAATGCATATGAAACATCCAAAACAGATAATATAATAGCATGGAACAATCAAAAAATATAAATACATTGGAGACGTATCAGTACTGTTGACCTTTGTCTGTTTGAATCTCATATTGGTTCGATAACCTTGGTTTTCTACTAAGGGAAAGACGATATGCTACTATATTGCTTCACCCTTCCTTTTCGGGGAAAATCCCAATGCATCTCACAAGTAGCAGAAAGAATTTCTGGCGCCATTGGTGGGGAGACATCATCAAACAAAGCAAGGTCCCTACATAAACATTATCATTTACTTGTTCTAATTTTTGTTTTCCCTTATTTTCCTTCATTACTCTTATTAAAAACATAAGAAATACAAAAAAAGTTATGTTGAGTGATTTATTTGTTTGTTGCTATGGCTAGTTCTCACTCTGAATTTCCCTTTCCCTCGTACCTTCGGGAAGGTTACGAGATCTTCAATTTTAAACAACTAAGTGATGTGTCCTTAAAATAAGCATGCAATAAACTTCTAGAGATGCATGTTAGAGCCAAGCCCAGCTGCCATGTGTCAAATTATTACTCAAAATATTTTGTGTTGGATTATCTCTCCGCCATAGACATATCTTGGATTTAATATTTGAAAGGGATTTCCTTGGAAACAATGCTTTTGACTTATGAGAGGATGAGAGACTTACTAGGACAACCCAAGTTAGAAACTATTGAACGTACTATCCTAGTAAGTTATCGTCAACCTGAAATGCTCAAGGAAACTAATACCATGGAGTCAAGTTTTAAAGGGCTATATAACATTGCCAATAAATTTAATAGCCATATTGTCACTCAAAATAGAAGGTATGAAGTTTTAGAACAAAGATTTGATAACTATCATACAAAAGTGGATCACTTAATACAATTAATTAGTGAGTGTAAAGAGATCAAAACGGGGAATTGTAAGGCCGATGACATCTCTGAACCCATTAAGAAAGGAATTATTAATAGAGATGACAACACTTGAAACAATGCATTATGCCTAGCTATGGGCATTAAACAATAGCGCTTGTTTGAGGAAACCCAATAGTTATCTTTTGCTTCCATTTTATTTTATTGAGTCTACATAATTATGCTATTGTAATGATTATGTTTTTATCTTTTAATTGGCATTTGTGCCAAGTAATGATGTAAGTGCATCTAGTGCCACCCCTAGTTGGTTTTGGAGTATTGACGACAAAGTTGCTTGAGGGACTAATGCATTTGTGGGAATTGTAGGATAACGCAGGTAGTGTCCCTCACTGATTCGGTTTACCTACCGGAGATGACCCCTAAAAATGTATGAAGACATTGACGACAATGGTGGTATGTGAAGATATTCATATTGAAGACTATGACATGAGAAGACATTGAGTGAAGACTATGGAGCGCGAAGACTGTGTTGTTTCGTTGTTTCCTTTTCTTCTTTGTTGAGTCATAGGAACCACCGTACTGTTAAGTGGGGTCCAAGTGAACAAAGTCAGAATGACTGAAGTGATGCTCAACCCAAATCCTATGTCTTCGAGCAAAGACAATGAGAGCAAATCTTATCCAGAGCTGGATGAGTCAGCTTTGCTTGTAGCCCAAGTAAAGTTGCCGTGTGTGTTTGAAATCTGACCGTTGGAACACGTGTCAGTTCCTTAGTGACCCAGGGTCATTTCGGACATATCAGGTCAGGTTGCCTTGTGGCTATAAATAGCCCACCCCCTACACCATAAATTGGTGGCTGCTCAGAGTTAGTTCATGGCTTTTGTCGTTTGAGAGCAACTCACCTCGAAGCCTTTGAGAGAGAGAAATCCTTGCGAGGATAAAGCCCAAACACCCAGAGCCAAAGAGTGTTAGGCATCACTGAAGTCTTTCTGTCTGAGTGACCTGAAGACTTATTACACTTGAGGATTGTGTATCCTCCAGCCGGTTAGGCGTCGCGTTCTGAGCATCCAAGAGTCATTGTGGATCGCCGGTGAACGAAGTCTGTGAAGGTTCGGAAGTCTACCTTAAAGACTTACCAGAGTGATTGGGCGAGGACTGTGTGTCCTTAGCTCAAGGGGAATAAGGTGAAGACGCGGTCTTTTGAGTTAAATATCAGCCTCCCTAACCAGATGTACAGTTGTCACAGCAACTGGAACTGGTCCAACAAATCCTGTGTCTTCAACAAGTGACTGGTTCCATCCTCTCCCTCCCTTTACTTTGAGTTTGTCTTCGTGAAGTCATTGCCTATTTGTCGTACCTGTTTGACTTCATTGCTTGACTACTATCGTTGGTTGGCTTCATACTATCTTCCATTCTGATCCTTACTACCAAGCTGCTATTAGTCTTTGTACTTTCACATTATTGCATACTTGACTATGGTTTGCTTGTTGTAGTTTATCTTCCGCTGCATATCAATTAGGTCATTTCTATTGTTTGTCTTCGAAACTTCCATGTTTTGAAGAATTTGATAAAAATTGCCTATTCAACCCCCCCCCCTCTAGTCGATAACTGGCACTTTCAAATGCCTTTAGGATGATTTGGATGATTGTTGAAAACTTGTATTGTGTAGAAATAGAAATTTAGCATCCAATGCGTGAATTGTTGATGTTTAATGGAACTTGATCAACTGATACAAAATTTTCAATTTTTTGGATTTACGGAAATATAGATAAAAATTCCGTCATTACAGATTGTTCTATTTTAAAAATATTATGTTTTATTGCATAGTGTGCTTATTTTGATGATGCTATGGATTATATCGGGGGGGGGAGGTAAGTCATGAGAAGTTAGAATACAGTATATATTATGCAAGAACACTTATGAATCAATTTATAACAGTACCTAAAGTGGATTGTTGATTTTTGAGTTTTTGTTGACCATGATCATGAGAACAATTATGAATCAATTTATATACTCATGAGAAGTTTTGTTGAGTTTATGAATCAATTTACCACAATCATTGTTTGTTGGACACACCTTTTGAAAGACACACACATTCATCATAAATTGTTAGAATACTCTATGTGCTTCACTTATATCTTTTGAGTTATGCAGTTTTTCATATGCTTCACTTATATCTTTAGAGCACGATGGTGGTTATATTTTATAGAAATCATTTGCGCTCTCATGCTTCACTTATATCTTTTTGAGAGCCTAAATAGGAAGTGGTAATTTGCATGAGTTATAAGACAAGTCCAAATATGATAGGTATATAAGAGTGGTATAATAAAAACGTTCATGTGAGATCACTGAAATGAAGCATGTGATTTATTTATATTGATGTAGTAATATGAAAGAGTATTAGTTCGCAATCATTGGTTAGTAAAGATAACGATATTAAAGCTTGTTATGTATTACTCATTTAAGTGTCTGTCATGGCATGACGAGGATGTTAGAGCATTTTTATTCCTTTTCAAAATCCTTTGTGTTGTATGAATCGGGGGCGCGCGATGGTTAACTCCTACCAACTGCCTCCCTAGGGGCATGTGAGTAGTACTTTGCTTCGAGGGATAATAAAACTTTCACAATAAGTATATGAGTTATTTATGTTTAATGTGAGTTCATGGAGTAATACGGCACTCCCGCCTACCCATATATTGCTAGCCTCTTCGGTACCATGCATTTCCCTTTCCCACCTCGAGAGTTGGTGCAAACTTCGTCGGTGCATCAAAGTCCCGTGATATGACATGGTCTATCACACATAAGCCTCATTATATCCTTACTAAACACATCCAGCATACCTGCCTATCATGAAAGTTCCAAAGCCATTCTGAGATATATTGCCATGCAACTTTCACCGTTACTAGGCACATGACTTGTGTGTTCATCGCCATTTTGCTTTGCATGATCATATAGAGTTGACATGATATTTGTGGCAAAGCCACCATTCATCATTGTAATATATGTTATGCTAGATCATTGCACATCCCGGTACACTGCCAAAGGCATTCATATAGAGTCATATTATTTCAGTTTACCGAGTTGTAAGTAAATAAAAGTGTGATGATCATCATTATTAAAGCATTATCCCAGTGAGGTAAATAATGATGGAGATTGACGAGTCCTCGAAAAAGTGGGGATGAGGTTCATGATATTTTTTTAAGATAAAAGAAAAAAATAGAGAAGGGGTAATGCTACTATCCTTTTACCACACTTTTGCTTCAAAGTAGCACCATGTTCTTCATATAGGGAGTCTCCATGATTTTTCACTTTCATATACTAGTGGGAATTTTTACATTATAGAACCTGGCTTGTATATTCTGATGACGGGATTCCTCAAATGCCCGAGGTCTTCATGAGCAAGCATGTTGGATGTACACCCACTTAGTTTTAGTAGCGAGCTTTCATACACTTATGGCTCTAGCGCATCTGTTGCATGTCAATACCTAGTCCTTGCATTGATATCGGTTGAAAGGCCTCTCCATTGCCTAATGATCCGCCGAGTTGATGCAAGACTTTCTCAACTTTTCTCTTCCCTTATACACCTCTACCAACATATTCTATTCCACCCGTAGTGCTAAGTCCATGTTTCACACTCATTTACTAAGTGAAGTAGAAAATGCTGAAGCAAGAAAAGGAACGATAAAATTGCTTGATTTGGCACCGGGGTGCTCATGATTTGTACTTATGTTAGGAAGACGAAGTCATGCCATGCTTACATAACTCAATGAGTAGGCATAACATTCGTTAAACATCGTATATTTTGAAAAGTCTTGATTATTTTCTAGTATTCATGGATATGATTATATTTATATCAGTTACTTCATCATTTCTCAATATTCAGACTGTAAGAGATTATATGATAAGACATGCTAGGCAGCATTCAATATCAAAAATTATGTTTTTATCATTTGCTTACTCAAGGAAGAGCATGAATTAAGCTCTGGCACGCTGATGCGTCTCCAACATATCTATAATTTTTTTATTGTTTCATGCTATTATATTATCAATCTACTTTGTATGCAATTTTATATCATTTTTGGGAACGAATCTATTAACCTAGTGCAAGTGTCAGTTGTTGTTTTCTGCTTGTCTTTGGTTTTACAGAAAATCCCTACCAAACGGAGTCCAAATGCTATGAAACTTTTTGATGATTTTTCTGGACCACGAGGAACCCTAGAAGCTTCGGGGGAGGACCAGAAGCCAGACGAGGAGACGCCAAGACTATAGGCACGCGCAGGGGATAGGCGCACCCTAATTTCTTGTGGGCCCCTCATGGCTCCCTCTAACCTAATTCCAGCGCTATAAACTCTCAAATATTGCACCCCCTAGAGCGAGACCCAAAACAATTCTTCTGCCACCGCAAGCCTCTGTTCTTCTGCAAGTACTCTGCCGGAGTGGGAATCGATCATGGAGGGCTTCTACATCAACCTTGCTGCCCTTCTAATGATGTGTCAGTAGTTCCTATATGACCTACGGGTCCATAGCGATTAGCTAGATCTCTCTCTCTCTCTCTCTCTCTCTCTCTCTCTCTCTCTCTCTCTCTCTGATCTTCAATACAACGTTTGATACATCTCCAACGTATCTATAATTTTTTATTGTCGCATGCTGTTATAGTATCAATCTTGGATGTTTTATATACATTTACTAGCAAGTTTATATCTTTTTTGGGACTAACCTATTGACATAGTGCCCAATGCGAGTTGTTGTTTTTTGCTTGTTTTTTTACTTCACAAAATATCAACACCAAATGAAGTCCAAATGCCACAAAACTTTTGGAGATTTTTTCTGGTGATAAAGGACCCTGGAAGCTTCTGGAGTGCACGAGAGGAGGCCCATGGGGCCCACTAGGCACTAGGGCACGCTAGGAGACTCCGGCGTGCCCTGGTGGGTACTGGAGCCCACGGGAACCCCCTTGACCTACTTTTGCCTCTATAAATACTCTAAAATCATAGAAACCCTAGGAGAGTCGACGAAACACTTTTTCGAACACCGCAAGTTCCAAAACCACGAGATCTAATCTAGAGGCCTTTTCCGGCACTTTGCCGGAGGGGGCAACAATGACGGAGGGGTTCTTCATCATCTTTGTTGCCCCTCTGATGATTCGTGAGTAGTTTACCACAGACCTACGGGTCTGTAGTTAGTAGCTAGATGGCTTCTTCTCTCTTTTTGATCTTCAATACAATGTTCTCCTCGATGTTCTTGGAGATCTATTTGATGTAACTCTTTTTTGCGATGTGTTTGTTGGGATCCGATGAATTGTGGGTTTATGATTAGTTCGATCCATGAATATTAATTGAGTCGTTGCTGAACTCTTTTATGCATGATTGTCATAACCTCATATTTCTTTTCTAATTTATTGGTTTGGTTTGGCCAACTAGATTGATTTATCTTGCCACAGGAATACGTGGTGATGGGTTCGATCTTGCGATGCTCAATCTTAGTGACAGAAAGATACATGACGCACATGTATCATTGCTATTAAGGGTAACAAGATGGGGTTTGTTCATACGCGAGTTTATCTTGTCTACATCATTTCATCGTTCTTATTGAATTACTCAGTTTTTCCATGAACTTAATACACTAGATGCATGCTGGATAGCGGTCGATGTGTGGAGTAATAGTAGTAGATGCAAAACCGTTTCGGTCCACTAATCTTGGACGTGATGCCTATATACATGATCATTGCCTTGGATATCGTCATGATTATTCTCTTTTCTATCAATTGCCCAACAGTAATTTGTTTACCCACCGTATGTCATTTTCTTGAGAGAAGCCTCTAGTGAAAACTACGGCCCCGGGGTCTATTTCCTATCATACTAAAACCAAAAATACCTTGCTGCAATTTTTCTTTCTTTATTTTATTTAGTGTTTTTGTTAGATATATTTATCAAATCTCATACAATTTAATGTATCTCAATACCGTTGAGGGATTGACAACCCCTTATGCGTTGGGTTGCAAGTTTTTGTTGTTTGTGTGCAGGTGTTGTTTACATAGTGTTGCTTGGTTCTCCTACTGGATTGATAAACTTGGTTTCATAACCGAGGGAAATACTTACCGTTATTGTGTTGCATCATCCCTTCCTCTTCGAGGAAATACCAACGCAGATACAAGCAATCAGTGTTCTCTTCTAAGTTCTATTCGATGTAATCTTCTTTTGAGGTGTGTTTGTTGGGATCCGATGAATTTTGGATTTATGATCATATTGTTCATTGAAAGTAATTGAGTTATATTCTGAACTTTATTATGTGTGATTGTTATAGCTATGTAATACTTTCGATCTATGATTTTTCTTTTTCCAAGTTGATGATTAGATCTTAAGTGGAAGTGGTGCATAGTAGTAGGTTCAAACTTGCGATGTCCTCACTCGGTGTGATAGTAGGAGTAGTGAGGCACTTATTTGAATTATTGCTACTAAGGGTAAAACGACAGGGTTCAATCATATTGGTTGGTCTTATTTTGTCTAAATTATGTCATCATGCTTCAAGCATTACCCTGTTTGTTATGAACTTAATACCTTAAGATGCATGCTAGATAGCGGTCGAGGGGTGGAGTAATAGTAGGACATGCGGAATCGTTCCGGTCTTCTTGTCATGGATGTGATGCCTATGTACTGATGATGCCATGAATAACACCATAACTATGCGCTTTTCTATCAATTGCCCAACAGTAATTTGCCTACCCACAGTATCCTATGTTCATGAGAGAGATACCTCTAGTGAAAACTACTGTCCCCGGGTCCATTCACCATATTTACTAAAAACCTAAAAAATTGTTGCAATTTACTTATTTTAATTACCTTCTTGCAATTATATATCTATCACTATCAAAATTAATCCTTGTAATTAATGAGTACAAGGGGATTGACAACCCTCTTGTCCGCGTTGGGTGTAAGTATTTTGTTTGTTTGTGTAGGTACTATCGACCTTTGCTGTGTGAATCCCCTATTGGTTCGATAACCTTGGTTCTCTATTAAGGAAAATACTATCCGCTACTATATTGCTTCACCCTTTCTCTTCGAGGAAAATCCCAACACAACTCACAAGTAACATGGTGCAGCCACCCCCTGTGCGCGCCACTTAGACACGTGGGGACGTGGTGGCTCGTCTCTCGATGCCCTTTAGCTATAAAATCAGAAATGCCATAGGAAACTCACAGGAAATCATCGGGACTTTTCGTCATCGTCTGCGAGGTGAAACTTGGACGTAGCACTTTTGCTCTCCAGCTGAGCGATTCTGCCATGGAAACTTACCTCCGGGAGGGGGAAATCAAAAACTTCGTCATCACCAACACTTCCTTCATCATGGGGATCATCATCTTCACCAACACCATCTCATCTCCAAACCATATGTTCTTCTCTTGGGTTCAATCTTTGTATCAAACCTCAATTTGGTACATGGGAGTGCTCGTAGTGTTGATTACATCTTGTAGTTAATTCTTATTGGTTTAATTGGTGGAAGTTTTTATGTCCAGATTGTTAATCATGTATTTATACCCATTGATCATGATCCATATGATGAGTTGTGAGTAGTTCCATTCGTTCTTGAGGACACAGGAGGAGTCTTGTTGCTAGTAATCATGTGAAGTTGGTTCCCGTTCAATGTTTTAACATTATGTTGTGTTGTTCTTCTCTAGTGGTGTTGTATGAACACCAACTACATAACACTTCACCATCTTTGGGCCTAGGGGCAGGCATTGTGGAACTACTTTGTAGATGAAGGGTTGCGAGAGTGATAAAACCCTAGTTTGTGAATTATTTCGTAAGGGGTTGTTTGGATCCAATTGTTTAATGCTATGATTAGTTTTATCTTAATTACTTCTCTTGTAGTTGTGAATGCTCGCATGGAAAGTATAATCATAACTAGGTATTTGTTCCAGATAGAATAATACCTTACCTCCGGTCCACCCACATAATACTTATCAAGGCAATGAACGTTAATTCAATGAATCATGGTGAAAGTAATTTTGCGATATTCCCATGTGTTCTCAAGAGCGTTTTAGTCAATAAAAGAAACACCCCCATCTTATCCTTAGAACAATTAAGGATTGGGCCACTTGCTACACTTTGCTACTTTTGTTAATTGTTACTTTGTTACCATCTTGCTATCAAACTATCTTACAACACTTGTAGTGAAACCTTGATGAAAATTGCTTGTCATTCATTCTGCTCCTCGATGGGTTTGGCACTCTTACTTATCAAAGGACTACGATTGACCCCCTATATTTGTTGGTCATCAGTGGTATGGTTACACAGCTGTTGAATAAGGGTAATATTTTTTGAAATACCCCAGTCTATTATAAGAGTTCATCATAAGTACAAAGCACCTCAAAAATAATAAAAGTTACATCGAGATTTTGAGACCATCGAGCGACCACTACCACCGCCAGACAAGCCATATATGTGTCATCATCGCTGCTCCCCTACGGGAGTCGGGTTGACCTTATCGATGACAGCCGAGAAGTCCTCATGCATGTACTCCTAAGGATCATTGTGCTAGAGTCGTAGTCGTGGTTGTTGAACCCTTGAATTGATCTGAAGCACCTAAGCCACACAACGAGAAATCCTAACCTCGGTGCCCCAAGGAGACGCCATGAATCTACACTGGAGCTCTCTCAATTACATCTAGATAGACAACTAAAGGAGAATCGGAGCCTGGAAGACAACTCGAGGAAGAAGTGTCGCTATCCTCCCGAGCACCGGACCTGCAAGGACTAAATAACCCTAACCTTAACTAATAACCGGATTGGAGGCACTAGGATTCTCTACCCTGCCACCATCTGTGGAGCGGTAGGCAGAGGGGAGGCAAGTCCATGGGCTCACGGACGAGGCCTGGAGGTGGGAGGGGGTTTCCCTATCTACCAATTGATAGGAAAGGAAAATGACGGGCATCTCCAACGCCATTCCCTGAAACTGATACACTATTTGCCTGCGGACTAGTTCACGCACACTGATATGAGAGTCGGCTATCCAATCGCATCCCCTAAGCATTCCCCCTGGTCTGTCTAATTTCATTACAAATGCATAGCAATATGAGCAAATTAAATTGAGGTGTTCGTAGTGCCCAATCACAACCAAAGACAGACGGAAGCTTATAGTGTTTAAATGTCGATGGTCCGTGCAAAAAACATCATTTCTGCCCTCTCAGACCGGCTGTCGGAGCCTCCTCGCTCACTCTGGCACCGCCTCCTCCTCACCATCCTCCTTGTTCTTGGCCGCCTCCATCTTGGTCGCCAAGCGATTCAACATCTTACCATAGATGATACGTACGATCAACGCCGCATCGGGATGCAACTCATCCATTCTCATGGTCAACATTTTGGTATCCTCCAAAGCAGCCATGAGCTCAACCTATACGAGCTTGGTCTTCTCCTCTTCGAGGTTGATCTTCTTCTCTGTCGTCCCATCAAGATGTTAAACCTATTCCCCTTCTTTTTCTCCTTCACGTCGAAACGCTTGACACATGACTCCTTCTTTGCCAAAATGCCCTTGAACCTCTCTGTCATCTTGGCCACCGCCCCTTTGTAGGATCACAAGTAGGTCTAGAGGGGGTGGTAATTAGACTACTTGAACAAATAAAAACCTAGTCTTTTCCCAATTTTTAGTTCCTGGCAAGTTTTTGCAATTCTCACAAGGCAAGCCACACCCTACACATGCAAGTCTAGATAGTAGGCAGCGGAAAGTAAAAACTTTGCATATGAGCATAAAGGTGTGGTCCGAGAAAATCAAACGCAATGAAGACACAATAATTTTTTGTGTGGTTCTGATAGATGGTGCTATTGTATATCTACGTTGATGGAGACTTCAACCCATAGAGAGTAACAACTGCGCGAGTCCACAGCGGGCTCCATCCATGAAGGGTCCACAAAGAAGCAACCTCGTTTATGCCATCACAGCTTCCGCCCACGAAGGACCAGCCTCACTCAGGGTAGATCTTCATGAAGTAGGCGATCTCCTTGCCCGTACAAACTCCTTGGTTCAACTCCACAAGATTTGGAGGCTCCCAAATGACACCTAACCAATCTAGGAGACGGCACTCTCCAAAAGGTAATAGATGTTGTTGTTGATGATAAACTCCTTTATCTTGTGCTTTAAAAGATAGCCTCTTCAACACTCAATTACTCTCTCGTGGATTTGGCATGGTATTAAGAGAAGGATTGGAGTGGAAAGCAACTTGAGGGGGTTAGAAATCAAGATCAAAGGTTGGAGTGGAACCCCCTTGATTTCAACACAAGTATAGGTGGCTCTCTCTCAAGAAATGGATATGGGAAGTGGTAGTTTCATCATGATCGCTCTCTCTCTCTCTCAGAGTTGGTGGAATGGGTGGGGTATATATAGCCATCACAAAAAAATCTAACCGTTACACACTTTTATGCACAACTCGGTGGGACCGGGTGAAACCACTCAGTGAGACCTACTAGTGCAAAATGTAAGAACTTTAGGCTTTTTGATGAGACTGGATGAAACAGCTCGGAGAGACCGATGGCTGATGACCTAAGCCCTTTCCACACTTCGGTGTCACCGATCGAAACCGCTCGAAAATTCCAAAAATTAATAGGTTATAGAAGGTTGGCAAGCACTCTTCGGTGGGACCGAATGCCATCTTCATGAGACCGAGTTGCTAGGGTTTAGGTAGTGACTCTATCAAGTGTATCTTGGTGGGTCCGGGTAGATGTGTATCGGTGGGACCAAGATTGACTTTACGGTTTTGGATAGATAGGAATATGAGGGTGTTGAAGCAATATCTCTAAGCACTTGAGTAAATGATTCATGATCGATATCTCATCCCCTCTTAATGGTATTGGCTTTCCTATGGACTCAACGTGATCTTGGATCCCTTAACCAAAAAATATAGAATTGGAGCTTTTGCCAATGCTTTGTCCTTTGCATTTGACGGGTCCACATTCACATCCCATTGCCATACCTAGATTGAACTTTCCTGAAATATTCTTTAAATATATCATTAGTTCAATGATGTATACGTTGTTATGAATTACCAAAACCACCGGGGATTAGTTGCACCTTCACCCTTCTCGCTTCTTCATCGATGATTGAGCAACTTTGTCCCATGATCGTGGATGATCTCGCTGCGATAGGGCTTGAAATTCTTTTGCTCATGGAACCAAGAATGAATATTGGACAAAATGTTGCGCCATTTTGCCCCGTGCATGGATCGAATCAATGCTAATGGCCAACCACACATCGCACAACAATTTGTCCTCCTGCATGTTGAAACTTTCTCCTCTAACCCTCTTCTTTGGATCGTCGTCCAATCCTCCAAGTCATCGTCTCCGTACGTGTTCTACCCCGACTGCCCAGTGTACGAGTCTGGTTGCTGGGTGTACGTGCCCAGCTGCTGGGCGTGCACCTCCGGTTCCGAATTATCCACTTGTCTGTCCTCGAAGCAGCCTCTGCCTCCGTCGTGGATCATCTCCATCAACTCCCTTTCCGCGTCGTCATACACTGTTTTGCCTAGTTGAGACATACCCGCGAACAGAGAGAGGGCACCGAACTGATCCATGCACGACGCCCGCGACTGGACAACCCGAGCAATGCAGAGTCAAGGAAATGGAGCGGCGTCGTGTTGACGTCAACGCAATATGATACGTACCCAGCGGCGGAGGTCGGGGACTGTTGCTGTCGGCTGAGCTACTTGGTGATGTAGAAATAGGGCGGCTGGTATTGCTCTGGACAGGGGCGGTGTGTGCATGGACGGTGGCGGCGGCAGCCCGCTCGACCCCGACACCTCGTCCCCGTCCCCGCCCTTCTTTTTGGCGGCCGCCCCATCCTTTGCCTTCACTTTAAGGCGTCGGGCTTGTCGTATCGCTGAATCGATCTTCCGGGCAGCCACCTTCTCTTGATCCCCCACCTCCACCGGCTCTGCTAGCTGTTCGTAC
>NC_057798.1:463725069-463726448 GCF_018294505.1 Triticum aestivum | reverse complement strand
AACAATGCGGACCGCTCCAAATGCGGCCTCCGCCTCGGTCTTGGCTGGGTCGAGGGTGTCACAGTCCTATGTCTCGTAGGTTCGGACTCCCGCAGAGCCTCCTTGTTTGCTTTTCTTTACGTGAAAACGGACACGTGGACGCGTCCGTGAACAAATACGGACAGCTTTGATCTCACGTTCACGGGTCTCTAATTCAGCTCGAATAAGGGTAATCTGGTAAAACTATGGTGTTAGCTGTTCTTATTCTGCGTTCTCGAGAGATTATTCAAATTGTAGTCATCTGTGGACACTTTCCACGGTAGAGAAATCAACACGAACGGCGCCAACACCGAAGTGGTTGTAGGCCGTGACGCGAGAGGCGTGAGAGAGGAAGAATCTGGAGCTCTAGCCAGCCCATGTGCTTGGAGCAAATTGTGTACACCAGAGAGACGTGGAGACGGAGAATGCTCCTGCATTTGGAACCCTCAAATGGCGGCAAGTGGCAACCCCTGTTCGTCTGTGATCTTCTGTCTTAAACAAAGTTACCTTTGCGGCTTTGCTCGTCCCTGTGAATGAACAAAGGTACGAAGCAGCTTGTTGCTTTTCAGGTGAAAAGCAAGCCGAGGGTGCGTAGAAACTAGGAACGCTGCCGTTTCGCAGTATCATGGTGCTTGCGCCTGCTTTTAACTTGAAGATCACCATCGATCGGGACAAAGAATGCACGATCATGGAGCTGTATCTACATTGGCCTTGAGATTTGTATCTACTACTAACGGCATAGCGCGACCCTAAGCTCTTGCCGTCTTTAGCTCACCTGTTCGTACTGTACCAGTGGATTAGTTAACGTTGGCTGGCATCGTGAGGCGTGACAACACCAAGCGTTGACCTTTGAATCGGCCGATGTGAACACCAACGTTCCCAAGCAAATGACCGTGTTCGATTCGCCTGTACTTGGAACAAAGCAGCGCAAAGATAAACAACTCGATTCTGACGGCCAACAATCAATTGTCAGCCTCAAGCTTCAACTCAACGAGTTGCGCACGTCAGGGCTAGGCTGCTAGCTCTGTCCAGGTATGCACGTGAAGCTTAGGCCAACTCCAACCGCACAATCCCAAAGCGACATCTATTTTATCTGGACTTTGTCTGTTTGAGCTGGTAATAGATGCAAAAATAGACATATGTGTCCGTCATTCCTTGTGAGGCGCCCAACGCAGTAAACAACCACAAATTGTCCGTCTGCACCACGCTTACAACGCCCTGTCCCCTGGCCACGCGCCTGCCGTCCCCAGAGCCTGCGCCGCCTAGCCGCTCGCTACCGCTAGCCGCCGCCTCGCCAGCAACAGCAGCCAGCCCTCGCCGCGGCCCGGCAGCCCTCGCCCACGCCATCCCCGCCCCGCCAC
>NC_057798.1:463668936-463724438 GCF_018294505.1 Triticum aestivum | reverse complement strand
GCGCACCCTACGCCCCTGCCTGCTCGCCGGCCGCGGCGACGGGCCTCAACGACGGTGAGGCGAGGCCGGCCGACGGGAGCGCCGCGTGCTCCTCGACGCCCACGGTTGTTATGCCTCGTGGCGGTGTGTGTGCGTGGTGGGCCAGGAGAGAAAAGGAGGAGAGAGAGGAGTGGGTGGGTCGGTGTGTGGGCCAATGACAGGCGGGCCAGGGTCACACGCAAAAGGACACGCCCCGGACGAGGACGACGCAGTGAGCATCCGCCCGTGTCCGTTTCAGACGCAAAGCCAGCCCAACTTTTCTCCCAGAATGGAGCGAAGCAGATAAAAAACAGACGTTTTTTGAGGATGGGGTCGCGCACTGGGTCGTCTGGTATGTCCGTTCCCTAAACGAACGCATCTGGATAGGATGTGGTCGCGCGCTGGAGTTGGCTTTAGCCTTGGTAATTTTGTCGGTGAATTTGCTTCGTACCACTACTACTAGTGTCGATTTCCCAGGCAACCGTTCAAAAAAAGATTTCCCAGCCAACGAAAGATCAATCAGAGGCAACCAAACAACTGTGGAAGGAGAGGGACCCCTCTCATCCCAAAACGGAAGACAAGGACACTGATCTCTGCCTCTCACCGCATCCCTCCACTAGTCCACTCGTACTCCATCCCAGCAAGGGATGAAACAAACCTGTACAGAAATTGAATGGAATTGAATAGCACGCAATGCTCCCGATGCAAATCAATGCTGCTGTGATGAACGAAACAACCACCTAGGGATGGCGTGCCATCTCTGACTGCCATGAGCTCTTTGCTCGCGCCAGCACGTATCTCGATCCAGGGACCCTGCCAGGCATCACTCACTCGCAAGCTGGCGTCGCGCGGAGTTCCAAGATCACCTCTGCAGGCCCTACCATCTGGACGGAGCCACGGAGGTTTCACAAAAAGCAGCTGCTGCTAGCCTGCAACTCTTTCATGCCCAATCAACCGACAAAAAATGGCATCCCGTCGTGGTATCAGACTTCAGGCGAAGAACCCGCCGCGGTCGGCGTGGGCTGGCGACTGGGGCTCCGGCGAGTTGCCCTCCAGCGGCACAGTCCGGCTGCAGTGGGACCTGGACGTGCTGGACGACGATGGCAGGCACCGCGGCTCGCCGCTGAACTGGATCACGTCGCCGCCGCCATCCCGCGGCCGCTGCTGCCACTCTTTCGCCTTCCTCCCGCTCTGCCCGCCGTAGTAGTACCCCTGCTCGACCTCCACGGCACGCGCGAACCCGCCGGACAGCGGGTCCAGCCGCTCGTAGAGGATCCGGAGGACCTGCTTCATGGACGGCCGCGCCCCGCCGTCCTTGTGGGTGCACCAGTGGATCACGTCCGCCATCACCTGCAGCTCGTCCAGGTCGAACGTGTCCGCCACCGCCGGGTCCACCAGCTCGTGGAGGCGGTAGTCGGTGCCTATGAGCTCGCGGGACCACTCCACGAGGCTCCGGTCGTCCTGCACCACGGGCCTCCCGGTGACGAGCTCCAGCAGCAGTACGCCGTAGCTGTACACGTCGCTCTTGGCCGTCAGCTCCTGGGTCACCACATACTCGGGGTCTACGTACCCTGCACGGAGATATACACACGGTACTGACGAAAATGTTGATCGAACAAATTAGTAGTGTTCACAGGCATAGGCTAAAACGAAGTAGAAGTACAAAGTAACCAGGGACTGCAGTTCAGATTTCAGCAGCATAACAGAACAAAACCTCTAGAACAGCACAAGACCCTTACCAGGAGTTGCCTGGATCTTGACAGTCCCTGGAGTGGAACTGACGATAGTATTGCCACCATTTGAGCAGTGTGCAAGGCCACACCCAGCAAGCTATTGAAAATCAATCAATTAGTCTCTGCTGACAAGTATGGATCAATCCCCGTGTAAGAAAATTATTCACCATGTACCTTTGCGAGATAATTCTTGTCCAGGAGGACATTGCTAGGCTTTATGTCTCCATGGTACAATGGAGGATCACAATAGAAATGAAGGTACTCCTGAAACAAAGGTAACTCATATTTGGTATAGTTGATAGTCAACAGAAACATAACAACATTTGAAATATACTTGGTGTCGATAGAAAGAAATGGATGGAAACCGATATACACTTGGTGCACATACAAACTACAGTTTTAAGCGAACACCAACTATTCCAATTGCTGACTTAGACAAACAGGGAAAAACCGCAGGGCAGTATGAATTACTTGATCCAATTCAGAATCCATAACAGATTTCCGGAAACTTACCATAGCATTTGCAACATCAATGGCGATTTGGATCCTGTTTTTCCACGGCAGCAAAAGTTTACCTGACGCTGCAAACAGAAGAATTCTTTTCTGCACATAATTCAACAAATGATGTAGCATAAGACATGGAATGAGAATGAAACATGAGTCGTGAGATATTACAGTGAAGGTGATCCTTAAGGCTTCCATTTTCCATGTATTCATAAACCTGGAACCTGAACGATGGGAAATTGTAAAGCACCACAAATTGGTTAATACCTGAACCTTACTTCTCAAACTTTGTTAAAAAATACCCCTAAGTGTGACAAGATGGCGATGATGCGGCAGCGTACTTTACCTCTCATATTTTGTTAAACAATAACCTTTAAGTCCAACAAGATGTCGATGATGCAGCCGCCCAAGAAATTCCATTTCTTTGCAGAATAATTGCTGATCTTGTTTTGGTGAGCTCTCTATGCGCTTAATGGCAACCACAGAACCATTGCTCAGTTGTCCTTTGAATATTATTGCATTATCATTCCCTCCCAGTGTGGTGCTGAAGTTTCTTGTTGCCCTTCTCATTTCTGCGTAACTAAATCTGCCAAAAATGGTGGAAGTACCTGCAAAACAATATTGCTAAGCAGATGAACTGAAATGGGTCCCCAACTAATTCTAATAGGAAGTAATTCAAAAGCAGACTCAAACATCACTCCATCAAGTTTGAATTAGTAACACATAATTTCGTAAACAAATTGTCGAGACAGAGCTTACAAATAAAAGAAAGGCAGCACCATGACCACAGCTCATTAAATGTTTACCTTCTTGGCCCTTTGTGACACAGGAACTCAACACTTTCAAAGGGTTAATTCCCTCAATCTTTTCTAGTTCTTTGCTCTTTCTTCGGATGAGTAAAATCAGTACTACCAGTAGTGTAACTGATAATCCTGTAACCAAGGCCCCGATGGCAGGGAATAGTACACGCTTGTAACTATGATGATGGTTGGATGGCACTTCAGCAACATGTTCCCCAGGAATTTGCGATGCAAATGGACTGGGGGGAATATTTGGTGCAGGATATCCAACTGGGGATGATGTCGAGATGTTCACTGCATGAGATTCATAAATTATTACAACACTCAACAACCGCATCCCTTAAAGAAGGCGCATTTTAAGTATAAAGGAGTTCATTATATATTACTACTGAAAAATCCTTAACCCTTGACATGCCACTACAAAGGGACATTATGTTCTATGGCACTACTTTTCATTACAAAGCACATATGTGCCATCACTGCCAACGACGTCACATTTAACTGTAAGGCAACTAAATCAAGTAAGAGCTCTGTATATTTTCCCAGCAGAAAGTCAATCAACTTACTCAAAATAAACCATCTTGCCAACCAAGATAGTAAAATGAAACAGTTTTGAAAAGATGCCCACATATACTCCATTTACCAAAGATGTATATCCATATGAAACTTGTACTAAATCTACAACAAAAATGTGCTGATTAATATAATATACCTATAATTTGCATACTGTGAAATATGTGCAAATGTGACACTCAAAAGAAGTGCAGCACAGCTGAAGCTTTGAAAAGAAAACTGGTGATGATCATGTTGATTCATGAAATGCACTAGCCTTAGCAGTTAACACTCTTCAAGAAAAGGAAAAGGTGACCTTCCTCTATAAGGTGCTACATAAGTTCTACAAATCATAGTTGTAAATCCTGTGGGGTTTATGCAGTGCACTAGCATTAAGAAGTCAGAACAAAAGTATGTAATACTATTCTCCCTCTATAAGTTATGAAATACAAAAGTAATGTGTGGCCAAAATTTTGCTAAGCGCACTGTCCATTCTATGATAGATAGGAGAAAATTCGAACCTTGAAGAGCACTCAGCCCCTGAACGCTGAAAAAGCAACCCGCTGTATCAAGAGTAGATATGTTCCCTTGACTCACAAAAGCAACAAAGGCAGCGTCGCGGCAGGTATTCAATGTGACATTATCTTGTTCTCCCACAAGATGGCGGAGGTATGACAAACCAGAATTTAAGCACCTCTTGCAGCTCACGTCATCTGGAAGTGAGGTTGCACAATTTCTAGTGACGTCACTGAAATTCGGAGATTGTAACATTTGGACGATAGTAGTCATCCCAACGCACTGATAGGACGCCAGAATCTTGATCCCGAGGCCACAAAACGAAGCTGCAGTAGGAAGTATCCCATTGGACACGAAGGTGTCTGAGATATTGCGAATACAGGCGTCGGCAAGTTCAGACGGAACCCCAAGAGTGCCTGTTTTATTCGCATACATTGCAGATGAGACCGTGAGGACGGCATTGATATAGCGGCAACACTTTGAGTGCCCATTCTGATCCGAGCATACAGAAGCTATCAGCGCAAAGTTGGGCCAACTGAAATCTAACGGACAATCTGCATGGTCAAACAGCAAACATGAGTAACGATGCAAATATGGCTGGTCCATAATCACAAACTTTTGAAAGAGGAGACTCGTCATTCTGTATCTTTGCAAAATTTGGCAAAGCGGATGTGACACTCACACAGAAAGAGCAAAACGTGTAACGGATGTAGTACAGCAAGCCAACACTTATGCTCACAGCGTGAATTGTGCTAGTATCTACTAGCAGAAGTGAAGTTAACACCATTGGGAATAGGCCACATGACCAGTACTAGCTGGGTACGTGCCTAATGGATTGCCTGTCATAAATTTCATACTATCCCTATTTCCCTCATTACACCAGAGCTGCTACGAAACCGAATATAGAGCAGTTGATGGTACACTCTAGGCTAGCACATACTCCCTCCGTTCCTAAATATTTGTCTTTCTAGACATTCAAATGGACTACAACATACGGATGTATGTAGACATATTTTACTTCGTATGTAGTCACTTGTTGAAATCTCTAGAAAGACAAGTATTTAGGAACGGAGGGAGTATAAGCGATAAAACAACCCATGTGCACCTGAGGAACATCAGGCAAATAAAAAATATCTTGTGACATTATCAGTGGTTCAGTAACGCCAAATGCCAGGACTGAAACCCTCACGGACAGCCAAGTCCAACGGCTATTGAAATCCAAGAGCCATGAAAGTCCATCGGCCCAGTCGTACGTGTAGAGCAACCCATTAGGTAAGCGAATTGAATGGCCTAAGAAGGGACTCCAACGCGATGGGGAGTGAGCAGTGGCGGTCCCTGCTCCCCTTGCCAACTACACTGCGTCTACAGAAAGAAGGCAGGCGAAAAATGCGCCTCGTACCAGTCGTGCTCAGGGATTGTTCCCGGGCTAAGTGACTCCATCTCACACCTAAAACGCCTACTATTCGCGTTCGCCTCTCCTAAATATGAAGTCCTAAAATACAGTACTGTACTAATATTCTGGGCTGAACCATTAGAGAAAACGCAAAGGCGTTAGGGACGCATGGAATGGGCGTCGGAAGGGGAGAAATCGAAATCAGTGATTGAGCGAAGCGCGCCCACAGCCGTCGCCATCGCCGACCGATCCCCTCGAACCCCAAATACCAAATGCAGCTAATGCTGTTCCGCCACTGGAGCGGAGTGGGCTTCAACCAGTTGCTAGAGGCGAGAACGGTTTACCTGCCGCGATCGCCGCGGGCGGAAGCGGGGCCAGGAGCGCGACGGCGGCGGCGGCCAGCGCCGCGAAGAGGAGCGGCCCGGGACGCCGCATCCGGGGGCCGGCGGCGCGGTGCAGCCCTCGTATCGGCCGCAGCGAGAGATGAACAGGAGCGGAGCGGAAAGGTGGGGTTTGTCCGGTGAGGGCGCGGAAGGAAGGAATGGGATGCCAGGCTGACGGTGCCCCGACGCCAACCCAATATGCCGTTTGCTTGTGTTGCTGCGAGCCTGCGACTGCGGCCGCGGCGCTGCCGCTTTTCTTCTTTGCTTTGCGGGTCGCAGCGCGGCTAGGCGCCTTTTTCTAGCCGTGCGTGCAAGAGTGGGCGGGGATCGTTGGGATGGGCTCCTCCCGGTCACGGGCACGGGTGCGCGGAACTGCCAACGGCGACGCCCCCTCTATCTATCAGGAAGACTTGGGGAGTCCACCCCGGCTCCGCGGACCACGGGTGGGGTGCACATGGCGCGGTGGTCTGACTCTCACCGGGCCACGCGACCAAACAAACCCGTCGCCGTATCCAAGAACCCGTACTGTGAGGGTGTGCGTTGATCGTGTCCTTTTGTGGGCGATGGCCTGGTGAGCCCCAGATGCTTGCGGTCGACCTCCCACCAGCTTTCAGGTGAGGCGAGCGGTGTCCATCGCGACCATTCGTGCACAAATCGATGGCATGAATCAATTTTCTTTTTTTCTTACGCTCAAAAGTGGCACAATTATAAAGAGTAGATTGAAGCTATGTCAAGATTAACTCTAGGATGCGTGTGGAGGCCAGCGGTGCGTGTGGACGCTCAAAAGTGGCACGATTATAAAGTGCACAAGGCGAGCGGTGTCTGTCCGAATCCGCAAACCCTTGAGAAGTTAGAACTCTGGGGTGCGTGTGTAGATCTCAACCTACGCAGTCTGTCTACTCGCGAACCTCTTAAGCCTAGCTCGTCAAGCTCAAAGAAACACAACAGTTTATCCTGGTTCGGGCCACCTTGCGGTGTAATACCCTACTCCAGTGTTTTGGTGGATTGTCTCGGAGGGATGAGGATGAGCTAGTACAGTGGATGAACTGGCCTCAGGAGGTGAGGTGTTCTTGGGCTCAAGGGAGCTGGTGTGGTGTGAGCTAGTTCCACTTGTCTTCCCTCGTTCTAAGGTGGTGGCTAGTCCTATTTATAGTGGCCTTGGTCCTCTTCCCAAATGTTGGCGGGAAGGGATCCCACAACGGCCGGTTTTGAAAAAGGACAAGTAATACAGCTTATCCTGACAAAAGTAGTCTTCGCCTGCAAAAAGACTCTGGTCGTGACGCTGCGGTGGGATCGTCGATAACCTCCGTCCTGCCGTCCTGGCGGTCTTGGTCTTGTTGCACCAGAATAGAAACTTTTGGCTGATTCCTCGGGACTCCGCGTCTATGGCTTGCCTCCTTTGCACCGAAAAGAAAAGTTGCGCTCTGCGCCCGCCTGGCCATGGTCGTCATGGCTCACGTCAGCTGAGCCTCATGAGGTAAACCTTGCATAGAACTCTCCACCCTTGGGAGCCAGTCTGAGGAGGCCGATCTCCTCGGGGGTCTTGGCGTCGTCCGCCTCGCGAGGCTTGGCCCCTCGCGAGGGTCTTGTGTTGTTGATGCTGAAGCTGGGCCGTACCAGGCCGTCGGTGGAGCCACGTGGTGGGCCGCAGGCAGGCAGGGCTGGATACCGCCATATCCAGGACGCCGACAGTAGCCCCCGGGCCCAAGGCGCGCTCGGACTTGGCTTCCAGGCGAAGCCAAAAGGCAAGTGCGGAGCACCGCGACCCTAACCGCCTGCGGCCTTGATTACGCGTGGCGATTGATGGGACGTGGGCGACTCCGCTTCCCCACGCTGCCTCGGCAACCGTTCAACTTGACGGGACGCTGCGACATGCAGATGGTCATGATGGCGCGAGGTCGTGGAGGCCGGCGGTTGGCCTTCCTTGGCTATAAATGCGAGGGAGGGGCAGAGCCCCTCACCCATCTTTCCTTCGTCTTGCTTCCGCCTGCTTCTTCTCTTCTCCATCCTGCTCCCATGGCGTTGCCGGGGAGGTTTTCAGCGGCCGAGAAGGGGAAAGCTTCTAAGGAGGGGCCAGCCTCTCCACCTCCTAAGAGGGGCCGCGACCACTCCCGCAAGTACCCCGCGGCTCCTGTGGCGGCTTCTAGGGGGCGCGGGCGCGCACCCCCTCAGAGGCGGCGTTACTCTTGGCGCCCGCGATGGCACCTCTTCTCGTGGCGGGGGCCACTGGCTTCGGAGCAGCCCCCATGACGAAGGAAGGCGCGCCGTGATCGTGCGCCCGCCTCGACCGTGCTTCTCCTTGTTGGACGTGCTCCCTGAGTTCATGGTGTGGTCGGAGAGCCTGGCCGGCACCTCGCTCTGACTTTCGCGCTTCTTCTCCGGCGAGCTTACTTCTTCGGGGCTCGATGGCCTCTGGCTGCAGGCTGACGGGTGCTGCAACAGAGCTTCGTGGGTCGGGGTCGAGGGCGCCGCTTCCGGCAGCGTGGTCCTGACCTGCGGCTGGCAGACATTTGCCCGCGCGCGAGGCCTGGGCGGAAGGTGCACTCTTCACTTCAAGTACGACGGCCTAGCGACCCTCTACGTGAGGGTGTTCAGGGAGGACGGCCGCCACGTGGGGTACTGCCCAGAGGATGGCAGCGACGACGAAGGTGGCGATGGCGAGCTTGGTCTTGGCGGCGCGTGCTCCTCCTCCCGCGATGACAGCTCTTCCTCGGATGAGAGCTCGAGCAGTGGTGGCTACGACCGGCCTCCGCGTCGTCATGCTCGTTTTGAGGATGCTGGTGGTTCGTCCCGCCGCGGCACCCCAGTGAAACTAGAGAGGAGCCCGACATGAGGCCGGGGGCCGGCGAACTTGGACTCAAGACCGACACCTTCAGGCGCTGCTTAAGGATGCGGTGCTGGTGCCAGGTTCATACACCTTCGGGCCCTCTTTGTTTAGCCTTTTCTTTCTCCTGTAATTCAAAAAAAGATGGTGTACCCCGCTGGGGTGTGTAATGAACTATGGCAGTTATGCCCTTTATGCTATGCCTGCTATCTTAATGTTGTGTCGTAATGTTTGTGCTCTGGATAGGCAAGGGTAGGATAACTTAGCTTGGTATGTGCGTAGCAGTTTTCCGCCTCGCAAGGACTTGGCCTCAGGTACATGATGGGGCCCCCTTCCCGGGGAGCCGTGGGGTTTCAAGAGCCGCCGCAGGGCTGCTCTCAAAAGAAAAGAAAAGACTGTCGAGTGACTCACTCCTTCTTATGTGAGCCCCCTGCCATAGATTAGCTTGGACTTGACGCACCATGTCGCGCTGCTCGGGAGGCACAAACATGAGGGGTGTTGGTGCCCATGAGCTTGACTGAGGGCTCCTCGCGAGGATGACACCGAAACACAGGGTTTGGCGCGGTGCGTGCACGCAAGGGCAGGCCTGAGGCGCACACACCTGCCTAGCCCCACGCGCGAGTTGCGCGAGAGGAAGCGACGGGAGACTGCCGCCTCCTTCACGCCCTTAGGCAGAAAACAACTCAGGAAGAAAACAACTTGAGGGACCAGAGTTCAAAAATACCAAATCCATTGAAAGGTTACTAAAAACTGCAAGCAACTTCGGAAAGCAAATGAACAGCCGCGTCCGGCACCTAAACTAGTATTCTCATCAGCACGGAGCTAAGTGCTGCCACTAAGACGTGGGAGGGAGCCCCCATGAGGCCCCAGGGCGACTCTCAGGAGAATCCGGGGCGTGTACAACCCCACTCATTATTACGTGAGAGTGTCATGAGCGGATACCTTCACAGGCCGGAGCCTTTCTTCAGGGGTAGAACTTTCGGAGGTGCTGGATGTTCCAGGCATTCTAGATGGGGGCCCCGTCCTGTGTCTCCAGGCGCGCGGCGCTAGGCCTGGAGACACGGGAAATCCTAAATGGACCCTCCGACATGGGAGAGAGGTTGTGCAACCCCTCCCTGGAGAGCACCCGCCTCAGGACGAGGTCGCCCACCTCTAACGTCCTGGGGAGGACGCTGCGGCAGTGGTACCGCCGCAGCGCCTGCTGGTACCTTGCCGCCCGGAGCGAGGCTTGTCAGCGGTGTTCCTCCCCCAGCACAAGATCCATCCCCCGCGTGGCATCCCGGCGTGCCTCGTCGAACGCCAAGACCCGCGTGGAGCGATGCTTGACCTCGTGAGGGAGAACCGCTTCTACTCCGTAGACGAGGAAGAACAACGTCTCTCCCGTTGGCTTGGTCGCGGTGGTGCGGATGGACCACGACACGGGCTGCAGCTCGTCGAGTCAGCCCCTGCCACAGGCCTCAAGCTTCTTCCTGAAGGTCCTAGTCTTGAGCCTCCTCAGGACTTCTGCGTTGGCCCACTCGGCCTGGCCGTTGCTCCGTGGGTGTGCCACTAAAGCGTAGCATATCTGGGTTCCAAGGTTATCACAGTATGTTTTGAAAAGGTTGCTGGTGAACCGCGAGCCGTTGTCGATGATGATGCGGTTGGGGACCCCAGACCGGCTCACGATTCCCTTGATGAACTTGACGGCCGATCCAGCTGGGATAGTGCACACGGCTTCTACCTCCGCCCACTTGGTGAACTTGTCGATGGCGACGTACAGGTACCGGTAGCCCCTTGGCGCCTGAGGGAACGGCCCCAAGATGTCCAGCCCCCAGACCGCGAATGGACACATGAGAGGGATTGTCTGGAGGCCCTGCGCGGGGGCTGGTGGGTTTACTTGGCGTGAAACTGGCATGCTTCACAAGAGCACACCAGCTCTACAGCATCGTTGAGCGCGATGGGCCAGTAGAAGCCGCTGCAGAACGCCTTGCCCACCAGAGTGCGTGACGAGGAATGAGGCCCGCAGTCCCCACCATGTATGTCCGCCAGTAGCTCGAGACCCTGTTCCCTGGAGATGCACCGCAACGAAACGTCATTGGGCCTCTTGCGATATAACTCACCATCTCGGATGCAGTACGCGGTAGCTTGACGGGCCACACGCTCGGCGTCTTCCTCCTTCTCTGGCAGGGTCCCCTGAAGCAAGTATGCCTTGAACTCTTTGGTCCAGCACCCCTCTTGAGGCTCGAGGGCAAGCAACAGGCGGGCCCCCGAGGAGTGGCCACAGGCTGGGGCGCTCGTCTCGGGTGCCTACGGCAAGTCCTCCTGAGGCGGTGCTGGAGTCGCGGCGTGGGGAGTCGTAGACGGCTTGAAGGGCCGCTCCTCAAACACCCCTGGCTCCTGAGGGAGCCTGCGGGATGCCCTCTTGGTGATGTCGTCTGCTTCCTTGTTCATTCCGCACGGCATGTGTTGCAGCTCCACGCCCATGAACCGCTTCTCCATCTTGCGCACCTCTTCTAGGTACGCCTCCATGTGCTCGTCCTTAGGTGTGTACTCCTTGTTGGAGAAGTTGACGAGGAGCTGAGAGTCGCCCTTGATGGTGAGGCGCTTCACTCCCAGCGCGCCCGCGGCACTGAGCCCGGCGAGCAAGCCTTCGAATTCTGCAATGTTGTTGGAGACCTTCTCGCCCTGCTGGAAGCAGAGCTTGTCCTTGGTGGGTGAGATGAGGACGGCCCCCGCTCCTGCGCCTTGTCGCGCAAATGCACCATCAAAGTACATGATCCATCCATTCGATTCCTCGTCTCCTGGCAGGAGGGAGCAGTCCTCGCCTACTCCGTGGTCGGGAGCATTAGTCCACTCAGCCACGAAGTCCGCGAGGGCCGCGCCCTTGATGACCCTGGTGGTGCTGAACTCGAGATTGAACGCCTGAAGCTCGATGTTCCATTCAGCAACTCGCCCGGCGGCGTTCGGGCTCCGAAGCACCCTCTCCAGCGGGTACGCCGAAACAATCTTGATGGGGTGGCCTTGAAAGTAGTGGTGTAGCTTCCGGGAGGCGACCAGGAGCACGAGCAGGAGTTTTTGAGGCATGGGGTAGTGCGCCCGGGCCTCCCTCGGTACTGTGCTGACAAAGTAGACAGGGTGCTCGACAAGGGGGGAGGCATCAGCAGAGTCTTTCTTCATGAGGGCGCGGGGCCTCCATCCCTTCTTGAGGTCCGCCCTTAGGAGCCTTGGTGGCCGTGGGGTCGATTGTGGCCTCGGGAGGAATGTCGACCACCGGGTGGGTCAAGGCCCTAGACGCATCGTCCTGAGGGTGCTGTGCCTTGCTCGATGGTTGTGCATCCTGCTGAGGTTTCTTGGTCGTGCGTTCCTTCCTTAGTGCCACCAGGGTGGCGCTGGTTGAGTGAGGGGTGGCTGCCAGATAGAGCACCAAGGGCTCGAGAGGGCGCGGTGCCACCATCATTGGCGGGCTAGTCAAATATCTCTTGAGGTCTTGGAAGGCTGCGTCTGCCTCTGGGGTCCACTCGAATGGCTCCTTCCTCTTTATCAGCTTGAAAAACGGGAGGGGCCGCTCCCCCGGCTTGGAAATGAAACGCCTAAGTGAGGTTACATAGCCCGCCAGCTTCTGCATCTCCTTCAGGGTCTGTGGGGGGCTCATGTCCTCTATCGCCTTGACCTTCTCTGGGTTGGCCTCGATCGCTCTGTCTGACACAAAGAAGCCCAACAGCTTGCCAGAGGGAACCCCGAACACACACTTCTCAGGATTAAGCCGAAGATCCACCTTGCGTAGGCTGGAAAATGTCTCCTCCAGATCTTCTATCAAGGTCCTGGCCTCCTGAGACTTTACCACTATATCGTCAACATAGGCCTCTGCGTTCCTCCCGAGCTGCGAACCCAGGGCGATATGCACCGGTCGCTGGAAGGTTGCCCCAGCATTACGCAGTCTGAATGGCATGCAAGTGTAGCAGTACACCCTGTAGGGGGTGAGGAACGCCGTTTTCTCCACATCCTGCACGACCATCTTGTCTGGTGGTAGCCTGAGAAGGCATCCAAGAAGCACAACAAGTTGCATTCGGCGGTGGAGTCGACAATTTGGTCGATGCGAGGGAGCGGGAAGGGATCTTGCGAGCAGGCCTTGTTGAGGTTGGTGAAGTCGACACACATGAGCTCCTTCCCTCCTTTCTTGGGGACGATGACGGGGTTCGCCAGCCACTCTGGGTACCGTACCTCTCTGATGACCCCTGCGGCTTGTAGCTTGCGGGTTTCCTAGATGATGAAGGCCTATTTCTCGGCAGACTGGCGACGGGCCTTTTGCTTCAGCGGTCGCATGTTTGGGCATACCCTCAGGTGGTGCTCGATTATTCCCCTTGGGACCCCAGCCAGGTGTTTGGGTTCCCAAACGAATACATCCTTGTTGGCTCGCAAAAAGTTGATCAATGCCTCCTCTTGGTCCCGAGGGAGGCCAGCCCCTATGGTGAAGGTGGCGCTGGCCGCGCCATCCTCATTGACTAGCACTTGCTTCGTCTCGGCTCGGTCTTGGGAAAACAATTGCTTCTTCTTGGTCGCGCTGTTTCTGGGGCCTCCTGACCCCCCTTCTCGTCAGGCAGCGCGAACGCGGCTGACCTGAAGGCGAGCTTGAGGGCTTGCAGCGCGCCTTTGGTGTCCCCCGCCACCATGAGGACACCGCTGCTGCCGGGCATCTTCATGAGGTTGTACGCAGGGCGGGTCGCAGCCATAAACTGGGCCAAGGCCGGGTACCCCAGAATAGCATTGTATGGCAGGTCGATCCTAGCAATGTTGAAGTCGATGATCTCGGTGCGGTAGTTGTTGTGGATCCCGAAGGTGACAGGGAGACAGATCTGCCCCAGCGGGCTGGTGGAGCCGCCGCCGACCCCGGAGAAAGGCTTGGAGGGGCGGAGCCGGCTGGGCGGCACATGCAGCAGGCCGAACGCCTCTGGGGAGAGCATGTTAAGGCCGGCGCGGCCGTCGATGAGGGTTCTGGTGACCGCCACGTGTCAGACGATGGGGGTGCAAAGCATTAGGAGCGCGCCTGCTCCCGTCGTGGCAGCAGGATGATCCTCGGGGCCAAAGGTGAGGTCAGCCTTGGGCGCCGCCCAGCCCAGGCGAGCCCCCGAGCCCGCCTGGGTGGCGCCTACTCGCCGGTAGAACTGCTTGATGTGGCGGTCAGAGGGTGGTGCCTGCGAGCCACCCAGGAGAGCTGTGACGACCGGGGGCGCTGGTGCCACGTGGTGGGCGAGGAAGAGGTCGCGCAACTCTTCCCAGGAGGCCACAGAGGATGCCGACAGGTTGAGCAGCCAGGCATGCGGTGCGCCTACAAGGGCTATGGGGAGCCAGCTGGCCTTCAGCTTGTCGTCTTCGCCCGCTGCCCAGACTGCCTCCTCGTATACTTGAAGAAAGGCGGTCGGATCAGCCGCGCCGTCATAACGCGGCGGCATCTCCGGTTGGAACTTGTGGTGGCCACTGCACCTGCCGTAGGGAGAGGGTGAAGCAGCGCAGCCCCGGCGCTTCTTCGGGAGCGCGTGTTGACTGGGCCGACGGAGGAGCGCCCGCCATCGGGGTCAGCGGCGTGATCTGGCAGTCGAGGTAGAAGATTCCAACGCACCCCTACCTGGCGCGCCAAATGTCGGATTAAAGGATCCGCAAACCCTTGAGAGGTTCGAACTCTGGGGTGCGTGCGGAGATCTCAACCTACCCAACCCGCCTACTCGCAATCTTCCTAAGCCTAGCGCGTCAAGCTCAAAGAGACAAAGAGACACAACAGTTTATCCTGGTTCGGGCCACCTTGCGGTGTAATACCCTACTCCAGCGTTTTGGTGGATTGCCTCGGAGGACTGAGGATGAACTAGTATAGTGGATGAACTGGCCTCAGGAGGTGAGGTGTTCTTGGGCTCAAGGGAGTTGGTGTGGTGTGAGCTAGTTCCACTTGTCTTCCCCCGTTCTATGTTGGTGGCTAGTCCTATTTATAGTGGCCTTGGTCCTCTTCCCAAATGTTGGCGAGAAGGGATCCCACAACGGCCGTTTTGAAAGGGGACAAGTAGTACAACTTATCCTGACAAAAGTAGTCTTCGCCTGCGAAAAGCCTCTGGTCGCGACGCTGCGGTGGGCTCATCGATGACCTCCGTCCTGCCATCATGGCGGTCTTGGTCTTGTTGCATCAGAATGGAAACCTTTGGCTGATTCCTCGGGACTCCACGCCTGCGGCTTGCCTCCTTTGCACCAAAGAGGAAACCTGCACTCTGCGCCCGCCTGGCGCCCGCCTAGCCTTGGTCGTCATGGCTCACGTCAGCTGAGCCTCATGAGATGAAATTTGCATAGAACTCTCCGCCCTTCGGGAGCCAGCCTGAGGAGGCCAATCCCCTCGGGGGTCTTGGCGTCATTCGCCTCGCAAGGCTTGGCCCCTCGCGAGGGTCTTAGCTGGGTCGTACCAGGCCGTCAGTGGAGCCACGTGGTGGGCTGTAGGCAAGTAGGGCTGGATACCCCCATATCCAGGACGCAGTCAGTGTCCATCGCGACCATTCATGCACAAATCGATGGCATGAACCAATTTTTTTCCAGCACTTTTGCTTCGGTACAAACCCCTAACCATAAGGACGCCGAAGATTTCATAAAAATGGCAGGATGTTCTTATTGCCCGTCAAGGTACGCGTGTTGTATACATACGGTATGTACACACGACCGGCCATACATTCGTCACGTGGTTAGCGGGTCAACCGCCTCGCTCGATGTAGTGTGTGGACGGATTGCGAGGCGGTGGTTGGATGTTGCGAGACGTGTCTCACCCGCTACCAATGCGTCGGCTCCCGAGGCGCCCATTGATGGTGACGCTACTTCGGCCGCCTGCCTCCCCCGTCCTCTCCCGCGCTGTAAAGCCCTCCACCCCGTTCATCGCCGCACTCCCAACCCCCATCACATCCAACCCCAACCTCACCCGCCGTTAACTAGAGAGCTTCGTCGCCGCCACGATGTCGCACAACGACGTGGTGTCGGAAGCACCCGAAGCCACGGGGCGATGCCAGCAGCGCCTGTCACCCCCACGGCCCCAACTCGCATCGGCTGTCATGGAGTTGAGGGGTGGTTTATATTGAGTGCACCTCGGCTCATAAATGCCACGTTACAAGGGAGATGAATGAACATAACTATAACGACAACTATAACTACACTTGAAGTCCAACATTAAGCTACTCGACCGTTGCAGTTCCAACGTCGCCCTACGCCTCCTCTGCCCGAGTGCTATCGGCGAGGCCGTCTGGAGGAAGATGTCCAAGTGTTGTTGGTTCATCCAAGTGGATTTCCTGGGGTGCGCATCCGAATCCGTCAATGGTCCTGGATATAAGTGCATCTAGTGCCCCTTAGTGATTTTGGTGTATTGAAGACTTATAGGTTAAGAGACTGATGCGTTTGTGAGTGTACATAGGTCCATAAGTCTATGAGGAGTTTTATATTTACAGAGAAAGTCGACCCCTAAAAATTAAGTTCTTCAACTGAAGACTTTGGATTTCTGAAGACTTTCTGAAGACTTTGAAAGTGAAGAAATTGGTGTGACCTTGAAGACTTGGCAATCATTCGAGGAACATGAAGCGTGAAGACTTTTGTTTTCCTAGTTTCATTTTCTCTTTCTTGAGTCATAGGAAACACCACACTGTTAAAGGGGGTTGAGGAAATACTAAGGAAAAATTTCCATGTGATGCTCAACTCAAAATCCTACACCTACCAATCCCTTCGAGTGAAGCCATTGGAAATCTCATATAGTTCAGTCAATTTCTTCAATAACAGAGACGAAGTTCTTCTGGTTGCTGAGGAATTTGTTCTGACTGAGGAGTTAGGAATTCGCCAATGCGGATTGCCTACACAGCGAGGAACATGATAGCCCTGAGGAATTTGAGAGTCAAAATTCCAACCGTTGCTGTGCTACGCGCCAGCTGTCCCAAAATATCTACCCACCTAACAGTCATATCATTGAAGGGCATTTATGTCTTATCATGTCGGGCTGCTCCCTAGGCTATAAATAGCCGCCCCCTACAACGACTAGCTAGTTGGCCGCTCTGAGAGAAACTGACACTTGTGATTTGAGAGCATCCCATCCTCCGAGGACTTTGAGTGAAAATCATCAAGTGAGGAAAACCCAAACCCAAACCTTCAAAACTCCAAAGTGATTGAGCATCACTGAAGAGATTGATCCTGCGTGGATCCAATGCTTGTTACCTTTGAAGATTATGCTTCTTCCATACGGTTAGGCGTCAAGGTCTAGAGCATCCAAGAGGAATTGTGGATCACCGAGTGACCAAGTTTGTGAAGGTCCGAAAGTCACCTGAATACTTACCACGAGTGATTGGGCGAGGTCTGTGTGACTTTAGCTCAAGGAGAATACAGTGAGGACTGTGTGTCTGGGACTGTGTGTCCTCGAGTTTAAATACTCAGCCGCTCCAACTAGATGTACAACTGAGACAGCAGTTGGAACTGGTCTACCAAATCATTATCTTCACCAAGCCTACTGGTTCTATTTCCTCAACTCTTTTATTTCCTCATTTCTGTTGTTGTGTGCTTGTTCATATCTGTTTGAAGACTTTGACTGAAGACTTTCTCAATTTCCTCAGTTGAATTTCTTTAGTCTGTCCGTCTTCATCTTGTGTTATCCTGTGCTTACGCTTTCTGTACTCTGTGCTGGTCTTCATTTCATCATGATGACTATGCGTGTGTTCTGCTATGTTTACTATTGAGTACTTATTTCGCTGCAAGTAGTTCTTCATTTAGGAATTTCCTCACCAACAAATTCCTCAGTGAAGAACTCATAAAAATCGCCTATTCACCCCCCTCTAGTCGATATAACGCACTTTCAATTGGTATCAGAGCCAGGTTCTGCCTTGTTCTGTGTGATTTTGGTTTAACTGCCTGGAGTTTTAGTTATGTCGACTACAGGATTGAGGAATGTATCATGTCCCATCTTTGACGGTCATGAGTATCCTCGGTGGAAGGCCATGATGAAAAAGCGACTCATGGCTATGGGCAGCGAACTGTGGACCGTCACTGAGATTGGTCTTACCGATCTATGCAAGATGGCGGAGGCTGATGACATTCGCAAGTACACTCTACTTAACCTCACAACGAAGGATGTCATCTGCTCCAGTCTGTCCCGAAATCAGTTTAGGAATGTCATGCATCTCAATCACGCGAAGCTAATCTGGGACCGTCTCTCTGAGGTCTATGAAGGCCATCGAACCCGTCATGATCCTTGGTTTGAGGATTACAAGGAATCTCTTAATGCGATGACATTTGAACCAGAATCATCATCTTCTACACCCTGCCTTATGGCAAATAGTGCTAAGGTAACTGATTGCTACCTATCCGAGTCCAGTGATGATGAATCTGGAGATGAATTTGGACCTAGCTATGTCAAACTTGCTTCCCTTGACACTAAACAACAAAGAGCTTTGGAAAAAGTTCAATACATGCTAAATAAGAGCGATGATATGTTGGGTGAAGAAATGGATGAGTCGAAAGCTTTGGCTGAAAGTCTTCAGAGACTTCATACCAAGTTTGACGACCTTCAAGGTCATCATAACACTCTCTTATCTGATCACGAGAAGCTTTCTTATGAATTTCTTCAAAGAAAGCAAGATCTTGAGAAGCTAAGAGTGAGTTATGAAGATCTTCAGAAGGAGCGTGATTCATTACTTGCTCAACAAATCAGCGCTACTCAGGAAGAATTTGTTCATCCATGTCTGAAGTGCATTGAACGTGAATCTGCTAATTCTTCACATGAATTTTCAAATGCTTCTAATGTTACAAATTCTTCACTTGTCCCTGCTATCACTAATTCCTCATCTGAGGACGTTGCTAGTATCACTGATGATGCAGGTCTGAAGGAATTGTACATGACAGGCATGTACAAAAGCCTCAAGGGGCATCAGACTCTTTGTGATGTGCTTAAAAAGCAGATCCTCAACAGGAACCCTAGGAAAGAGGGTATTGCCTTTGAGAGGAAACTCAATGCTGATGGAATGTATTGGAAGCCTGAGCAGTACCCCAAAACCTCATGGGTTGCTGCAAAGGGACCTCCAGTTCATCCATCCAATTTATCTGGCTTTACATGTGAATCTCCTCATTCTTCTGATGAGTCATTTGACTCCAACTATAAACTGTTCAAAAATCAGAATGGTGAAGTATTTGTTAGATATGTTGGCACTAACTGCAGGAACGGTCCCCCTATGAAGAAAATTTGGGTTCCCAAAAGTTGCCTTGAGAGTCTTCATGTGAATGTCCTCATGACACCACATGTGAAGAATAGGAACTCCAGATCAAATTCTTCATATGGACCAAATTCTTCGTATGGATCCAAGTCCTCATACGGACCAAATTCCTCACATGGATCAAAATCCTCACATGATCATCATAGTGCTAACCTCTCTGTTTCGCAGGGTAGAGCTAAGGGCTATGAATATGAGCATTATTCTTCAAATCATTATGTTCATAAGTCCTCGAAGAATTTCTCTGCTTATTCATATGCTTACCCTAACCCCTCTCATGTGAAACGAAGCGGACTGGCTTCTATGCCACCTTTCTCATACGGTGCTCGCAGAGTGATGAATTCTTTGCCACCCCTTCAAATGTGGGTGGTGAAGAAAAAGAACTAATCTTTTATGCAGGGTCAGGTCTCCAGACATGCTCAAAACGTCTGAAGAATTTGCTGGAGACCTGAAGAGTGCCTGACAGGACGCAGGCTAATCATGAAGAAATGGATTTTCATTTCTCACATCCTCAATACTAATTTATCTGTGCTATTGATTGATGAAATTGATCTGATGATATTTATGTCATATTCTTCACTAATGAAGTATATGAGTTCGTAAGTTGCACTAATTCATCTGCAGGATGATCAACCCAAAGCCAATGAGTGGGTCTCAATAGTGGATGTACGAATCACATGACTGGTGACAAGAATCTATTGATGGATGCTCCCTTATCACCGTCGCATTTGAAGCATATCATCTTCGCTGACAAAGGCAAAAGTCGGGTATTGGGTCTAGGTAAGGTTGCGATCTCAAAGGATAGACACATGGACAAAGTCATGCTTGTCGAATCCTTAGGATACAACCTCGTGTCTGTCTTGATGCTTTGTGATCTTGATATGGTTGTTGTCTTTGGAAAATATCGTTGTGTTGTGATCATGGAAGCTGACCATTCCAAAGTATTTGAAGGCTTTAGGAGAGGAGACTTGTATATCATTGATTTCTCTACAGGACCACAACCAGCCGTATGCTTACTTGCAAAAGCCTCAGAAGGCTGGCTATGGCATCGACGACTTGGTCATGCTGGCATGAGGAATTTGCACACGCTTGCGAATAAGAAGCATGTCATTGGCATTGAGAATGTAAAATTCCTCAAGGATCACTTATGTGGAGCCTGTGAAGCTGGAAAGATGACCAAGGCCAAGCATCCAGCAAAGACTATCATGACTACCACCTGACCTTTTGAATTGCTTCAGATGGATCTCTTTGGTCCTAATCATTATTCTACTGTTACAAATGATGCATCTCTATATGGCTTTGCTATTGTTGATGATTATTCTCGTTATACATGGGTGCACATTGTCACTTACAAACATGAGGTGCAGGAAGTCTTCAAACGATTTTCCTCGAGGGCTTCAACCAACTTCGGTGTGAAGATCAAGCACATCAGAAGTGACAATGGGACTGAGTTTAAGAATTCCGGTCTTGATGACTATCTTGATGAACTTGGTATTACTCATGAGTTATCTGCTCCTTATACTCCTCAGCAAAATGGCGTCGTGGAGCGCAAGAACAGGACCCTTGCTGAGATGGCTCGCACTATGCTTGATGAATACAAGACACCTCGTCGTTTCTGGATTGAGGCCATTGATACTGCGTGCCACATCATTAACAGAGTATATCTTCACAAATTCTTCAAGAAGACTGCCTATGAACTCCTCACTGACAAGAAACCCAATGTGAGTTACTTCAAAGTCTCCGGTGCTAAATGTTGGATTAGAAATCCTCATCACACTTCCAAATTCTCACCGAAAGCACATGAAGGTTTTATGCTTGGTTACAGAAAGGACTCGCACACCTACAGAGTCTTCAACAGCGTTCTCCACAAAGTTGTTGAAACTGTAGATGTGCGGTTCGATGAAACTAACGGCTCGCAAAGAGAGCACCTACCTTCTGTGATAGATGAACCAACACCTGAGGATTCTATCAAGTTCAAACCTACTGAGGATGTCATTCCCACCGAAGAATCTGCTGAAGAATTCATTCCAGAACATGATGAACGTCGAGCTGGCGCACCTGAAGAAAATGGTGCTAAGGAAAATCCTCCTGAAGAGAATGCAGATCAAATTCCTCGAAGACAACCCTCTCATCCTCGCATTGCAAAGGAAGTGCAAATTGAGAAGATCATCGATGACACTGAAGCACCAGGTCCTCTCACACGCTCAAAATCTTCACATTTATCTAACTTTTGTGGGCACTTTGCTTTTGTCTCTATCACAGAGCCCACTAAGGTAGATGAAGCATTTCTGGAGCCTGAGTGGATTCAAGCTATGCAAGAAGAATTACATCAGTTCAAGCTCAACAACATCTGGGAACTGGTCAAACGTCTAGATCCTCACAAGCACAACATTATTGGCACAAAGTGGATCTACCACAACAAGCAAGATGAAAATGGCCTGGTGGTGAGGAATATGGCACGGCTTGTAGCTCAAGACTACACACAGGTTGAAGGAATTGATTTTGATAAAACTTTTGCACCTGTTGCTAGACTTGAGGCTATTCGCATATTACTTGCTTATGCTAACCATCATAATATCACCTTATATCAAATGGATGTGAAAAGTGCATTCCTCAATGGTAAGCTTGAGGAAGAAGTATTTGTTGCTCAACCCCCAGGTTTTGAAGATCCAAAGAATCCTGACAAAGTCTTCAGACTCAGCAAGGCCCTGTATGGCCTCAAGCAAGCCCCTCGGGCGTGGTATGATACTTTGACGGAATTCCTCATGAAGAAAGGCTTCAAACCCGATTCACTCGACCCAACTCTTTTCACTAAGTCTTATGATGATGAATTGTTTGTGTGCCAAATATATGTTGATGATATTATTTTTGGCTGTACTGACCAACGATATAGTGATGAATTTGCCTATATGATGAGTGAAGAATATCGAATGTCTATGATGGGAGAATTGAAATTCTTTTTAGGTCTTCAAATTCGTCAACAACGCAATGGGATATTCATATCTCAGGAGAAATACCTCAAGGACATATTGAGGAAATTCGGCATGCAAGATTGCAAAGGGGTCAAAATTCCAATGCCCACAAATGGCCATCTATGCACTGATGAAAATGGTAAAGACTTCTATCAAAAGGTATACTGCTCCATGATTGGCTCTTTATTGTACCTATGTGCATCTAGGCAGGATATTATGCTTAGTGTTTGCATGTGTGCCCGTTTTCAAGCTACACCGAAGGAATCACACCATAAGGCTGTGAAGCATATTCTTCGATATCTAGCTCACATACCAACACTTGGATTATGGTATCCCAAGGGCTCTTCGTTTGATCTCATTGGATATTCAGACTCTGACTATGCTGGTGATCGTGTGGACCGCAAGTCAACCTCAGGCACATGTCATTTCCTCGGACGACCTTTGGTCTGTTGGTCCTCGAAGAAACAGAACTGCGTATCACTCTCCACTGCAGAAGCTGAGTACATTGCTGCTGGATCGTGCTGTGCTCAATTACTTTGGATGAAGCAAACACTCAAGGACTATGGCATCAACGTGAAGAATGTGCCTCTCTACTGCGACAATAAGAGTGCTATTAAGATTGCTCATAACCCAGTTTAGCACTCGAAGACCAAGCACATCCAGATTCGTCATCATTTTCTTCATGATCGTGTATTGAAGGGCGATATCTCCATCGACCACGCAAGCACTAAAGATCAACTGGCCGATATCTTCACTAAGCCCTTGGATGAGAAGAGACTTAACAAGTTGTGGTGTGAGCTAAATATCCTAGAATCTTCGAATGTTCTCTGAAATGGACACACATCCTAACACTTATGCTGACTTGATGACTTAGATGTGCAACACACATAGTAACGTTTTTCTTCAATCAATGAAGACTAACCCTCTAAGTGTGAAGAAATTAATGAAGAAATTGATTCTTAGAGCCCTATGACAATTGTACGCGGTGTCTGAAATCAACTTTCTTATACGGTGGGTTACGCCACCACCCAAAGTTGGAAATCTTCAATTTGAGTTTTTCTTCGTTTTTGAAATTCCTCAGTTTTTCAAATTCTTCAACTTTGCATTGTCTTCACTCTTTCTGGTGTTGTTCTTCATTTGAATATATATATATATATATATATATATATATATATATATATATATACGAGTTTATGTCCTCAATAGCATTCACTTATTGCTAATTCTTCAAGTTGTTTTCTTCTGCTAAGTGAATGTGATCGGACCCTTCCTCCTCTATGCTAAACTCAACCCAATCTGTTCACAAATTCTTCATGTGCATTCTATTTGAAACTCGTTCAAAATCTTCACTGTGTCCTTGACAGCTGAAGAAATTGCGAACGGAAATTTTAATCTATCTGATCTGAATTTTCGGTTTTGCCGCTCAAACCGTTCCACATCCCACGACAATACTTATCTATTCACCCACGATCCTACACGATCACCACCTCTTAGTACGTGGGTGACACATGTCAAGCGAATGAGAAGGGCCAGGGGCACGTTCGTCCGATTTCCTCGGGCGTACATTATTTTCACTTCCACTATAAATACCCCTGCTTCTTCTTCACTTTGTTTTTACTCCGCTCACTCTCACTCCCACTCGAGATTCCCAAACCCTAGTGCCGCCGCTACTTCATCGCCGCCGGTGAGGAAGAGCTTCACTGCCTCGACCTCATTGTCGTCGTACTCGCGCCGGTTGAGGATTTCTTCATTCTGCCGCCGCCGTAGCCGTCTTCCTCTGCCGAGTTAGGGCGTGGAAGACCTGAACTGACGAACTTCACATCTACACTTCCCAGTTCGTCGAGTTATTCACTTCAGGTAATTAAAAGTTACTTTAACTGGCCTATTTGATTCATATGTTTTCTTGAAAATCTTCAAAGGTGTTTATCCTTCAACTCTTCACACACATGAACACCTCACATGTCATCTGCTCTTTATTCGTTTCTCTAAGCGATGATTTTCTTCAAGATTCCTCAATTGTGTGGATTTTCAATCTGTACAACTCTAGAACCTAAGATTAAGAACGCTTAGTGAAATTCTTCAAGACTCATCTGGCCAAATTCCTCAAACCTTTTCTTTTTGAAAATCTTCTGAGAACGCATATGACCTCTCCAAATTCCTTGCAACAATACTCTGTTCATAGGTACTCATGTGCGCTACTGAATCTCTAGATTCTCATCAACTTAACTCATTTGCAGCATTCCTTGAAGAAAAGTTGCACACCTCTTCAGAAACTTTAGTTGTTCATATTCCTCAGCTGAAGAAAATGGCCGATAAGAAGCCACAAAAGGGAGGAAAGAGGCCTGAGGTCAATACTGCTTTCAAAATCCCTGAAGATATTTATGCTGGGTACTGCACACCCCCTGAGGAAGATAGAAACCAGCGCAAGGTGCGCATTCAAAAGATTGAGAGGAGATGGGCACGGGAATGGAGGGAGTACATGTATGTTACTCCCAAGTACATGAAGAAATTCACACTCAACCCTCCATGCCCAAGACCTCCATTGGCACCTGGCCAATTGGCAGACCCCACCAGCCTCAAGCGCGGTGAGGATTATCCTGATGAATGGGCAAGGCGCAAGGCCAAACTGGCCAAACAAGCAAAGGAAGCAGTGAGGAAATTTAATGAAGACTCTGCTGCTGCTGCAACCACTTGCTGAGGCCTCTGCTAGTAAGCCTAGGAAGGCGGTGCCTAAGAAGCCTGCGCATAAGTCAAGTGCTTCTTTTTCAATGCCCTCACGGCCAAGCTCCTCAGCAATGCCCTCAAGACCAGATTCTTCAAAGCCCTCATGGCCAACTCCTCAGTCGGCTCCTCCTCATCAAGAGTCCTTAGCTCCTCCGACAAAGTCTTTAGCTGCTCCGACCAAATCCTCTGCACCTGTCCATCTCGCCACATGCCAAAGGACAACTAGCATCTCAATTGCCTCAGGAGCATCTGCAGGTTCCACTGCTGCACCAAATTCCTCAGCTGGCCCCTCTCTGCTGAAGAAAAAGGCCACTGCTGGACGAGGCCTTCAACCAAGTCCTCACAAGAAGCAGGTCGCCTTCCAAGTTCCCTCTGATGACGATGAGGCTGATGATGAAGAACTTGCCGAAATCATCAGAGATAGGCAAGCCAGGGTCGCAAGAGCCAAAGGCAGCAATGTGCCACTACTTTTGGATCCAAAGTTGATCCTTGATTTCATAGACCTATGGCATAAAGACCCTAACACACCTTTGCCGGAGATGAACCTGACTCCTGGACAAAGTCATGTTCTGACTGACTTCATTGAGGAAGAGAAGTGGAAATTTGAAGAAGGCAGAAGGTTGAAGAAAGCGCAGTACAAGAAGCAACACTACCTCAAGGACAACGTCCTCACTCTTACCCCTGATCAACTCATTGCGTTGCAAACTGAAATCAAGCAACTGAGTGATGAATTCAATCGCTACTATGCTGATTGGAAGGGCGCCAAGGTCCGCTTCATCAATTTGACGAAGAAACTCACTTCAAGTGCTGCTGCTCCTGTGCACGTTGAAATTCCTCAGGCTGAAGCATCTGCTCAGCCTACTGAAGAACATGCCAGCACCACTGATGATAATCAGGCTGCTGAAGAAAATGAGAGTACCAGGGCTGATGACTGTATTCCAGCCGCTGAAGAAATTGCCAGGGCATCCACTAGCGGTGCGCCTGAAGAAAATGAAGAAATCAGGGCAACTGCATCAGTTGCGCCGAAAGAAACTGAACCAAAGTCCTCTGCACCTCCTGCACCTACACCCACTCCGATCCTTCCATCTGCATCAGATGCGAAGAAGACCAAGGCTGCAGAGCGTGCAACTATGAAGAAAAGGAAGGCATCAACTTCATCAAATTCTTTAGCTCCGAAGAAGATAAAGCCTCTGACTAGCTCAATTGACAACCCAATTGATGCCATTCCTGTCTCTTTCATGCCATCAAAGGACCTTGTTCCTTTTGGTGAAGATTATGTGATTCCCAATGAATCCGATGAAGAGAATCCTTCTACTGCTTCGTCAGAGCAGTTGGATGAAGAAATTGAAGTGGATGAAATCCCTTCAACCCTAGTTGTTTCCTCACCTATGCCTCAGTTCACTGCTGAAGAGGCAGGTGTTGAAGAAATGGAAGATGAGGATGTGGACATTGGTTGTACCACACCTGTGCTGAATGATGACTTTTGGGAAAGTCAGCACCCCAACTCTCTGATGTTCACTCCACTTCAAGCAATTCCTTAGTCTCCTGCTGCTACTGAAGTGCAAATGGGATCTGAAGAACCTCATGCAACCCCATCTGTCCATGAAGAAATTCCAGCCACTAGTGCTGAAGAAATTCCAGCCACTAGTGCTGAAGAAATTGTAAATGAAGAATTGATGACCCAGGCTGCAGTTGAAGAAGAGCCTGAAATTCCTCTGCCTGAGGAACCTGATATTGTGATTCCTGAGGTGGTGATGCAATTGACTGATACTCCTCAGCCCAAGCCAAAGGATCCCTTCTCAAAGAAGCAAAAATTCAAGGCTGATGATTTCTTCGGCGAGCATGTGTTCTTCACTGAATTCAACCCATATGACAATGCTCGTCTTAGATGGAAGCATTTCTGGACTGCCAGCCAGGCTAACTTCTATTCTTCACCGCTTTTCAACAAGGACAAAGTCTTTGACCACGAGCATATTCCTCACGTGGACATGGAATCAATGCCTTGTGACGGTGTCCTGGACTAGGGGGTACTCACCACGTCATCTCCCGATCTGTTAGATTGGGCCGAGGACCCCTGAGGGAGTCCCGGATTAGGGGGTGTCCGGATGACTGGACTATGACCTTTGGCCGGACTCCTGGACTATGAAGATACAAGATTGAAGACTTCGTCCCGTGTCCGGATGGGACTTTCCTTGGCGTGGAAGGCAAGCTTGGCAATACTGATATGTAGATCTCCTCCCATTGTAACCGACTCTGTGTAACCCTAGCCCTCTCCGATGTCTATATAAACCGGAGGGTTTTTAGTCCGTAGGACGAACAACAATCATACCATAGGCTAGCTTCTAGGGTTTAGCCTCTCTGATCTCGTGGTAGATCTACTCTTGTACTACCCATATCATCAATATTAATCAAGCAGGAGTAGGGTTTTACCTCCATCGAGAGGGCCCGAACCTGGGTAAAAACATCGTGTCCCTTGTCTCCTGTTAGCATCCGCCAAGACGCACAGTTCGGGACCCCCTACCTGAGATCCGCCGATTTTGACACCGACATTGGTGCTTTCATTGAGAGTTTTGCTGTGTGTTCGGCAAAAGGTCGATGGCTCTGTAGATGAGTAGGGGAATTGGGCAATGCACCTCGGGTGCAGCCGATGAATGCATTGGCATACATATAGTGTTACAGAGAGCACAGGGCGTGCTGGATACATGCGCGACATGCGCGTCATGGTACAGTTACAGAGAGGACGTGCCTACAGCACGACGGGGTCAGCTAGCTACGTGGGCGGGAGAAGATGTTGTCTGACACCCCGCCGCAGCTGAAGCATCCGGTGGCTAGATGCATAAGCTGGATCGAAACTCTTCAAACGCCGGCATTGGCAGTCCCTTCATCATCACGTCTGCAAAGTGCTTTGTTGTGGGTACATGGAGCACACGAAACTGTCCGAGGGCCACCTTCTCGCGAACGAAGTGTATGTCCAACTCGATGTGCTTCGTGCGGCGGTGGTGGACGGGGTTAGCCGCCATGTACACCGACGAGATGTTGTCGCAGAAGACCACGGCGGCCGAGTGCAGAGGAGCGTGGACCTCGCCAAGCAACTGGCAGAGCCAGCAACATTTAGCCACCACGTTCGTGATGGCGCGGTACTCAGCCTCGGCGCTCGAACGCGACACAGTCAGCTACCGCTTGGACGACCAGGAGACAAGAGCATTGCCGAGGAACACCGCGTAGCCTGATGTAGAGCGGCGTGTGTCCGGGCACCCGGCCCAGTCGGCGTCGGAGTAGGCGACCAGGTCGAGTGACGTGGAGCGCTGGAGATGCAGGCCGTGCGTGGACGACCCACGGACGTAGCAAAGAATCCGCTTCACCAACGACAAGTGCTGCTCACGGGGGTCGTGCATGTGTAGGCAAGCTTGTTGCACGGCGTAGGCCAGGTCCGGCCGCGTCATGGTGAGATACTGCAACGCACCCACCAGGCTACGGTACTCCGAAGGATCGGACACAGGCGCCCCCGCGTCACCGGAGAGCTTGTGGCGGGTGTCAACGGGTGTGCTGACAGGTTTGCACGCCACCATGTTGGCGCAATCCAGCAGCTCCTCGGCGTACTTGCTCTGGGAGAGGAAGAAGCCACCGGCGCCGCGGGCGACGCTGATGCCAAGGAAGTAGTGTAGTGGCCCAAGATCCTTCATGGAGAACTCCGCGAGAAGTTGTTGCAGACGTTGGAGTAGAGCCGGCGTGGACGCGGTGATCACGATGTCATCCACGTACAGAAGAAGGTAGGCGACCTCGTCGACATGGCGAAGAACGAACAACGAGGGGTCGGATCGTGCAGCCGTGAAGCCGATGGCACGGAGGAAGGCGGCGAAGCGCTCGAACCACGCCCTCGGCGCCTGCCGCAGCCCGTAGAGTGATCTGTCGAGGAGGCAGACATGATCAGGGTGCCGCTCGTCGATGAAGCTGGCCGGTTGTTGACAGTAGACACGCTCGGTGAGGAAGCCCTGCAGGAATGCGTTGTTGACGTCCATTTGGTGGACTGGCCACTCCCGAGCAGCAACAATGGTGAGCACCGCACGGATGGTGGCGGACTTGACGATCGGCGAGAATGTCTCGGCAAAATCCACGCCGGGGCGCTGGGAGAATCCGCGCACCACCCAACGTGCCTTGTACCATTCCGGCGTCTCGTCGGCCTTGAACTTGTGGCGAAACAGCCACTTCCCGGTGACTATGTTGGCGCCAGGCGGCCGCGGCACAAGCGTCCATGTCTGGTTCGCCATCAACGCCCTGTACTCTTCCTGCATTGTGGTTAGCCAGTGGGGATTGCGAATCGCAGTGCACACGCTCTTTGGTATAGGCGAGGGGGAAGGAGTGGCTACAACTAGGTTGGCGTCCGCATAGCGTGGGTTTGAACGGAAGATGCCGCACTGAGCACGGGTGGTCATGGCATGGGTGGGCACATGGCGACGCGGCCGTGGTTGGACGGTGTCAGGAGCATGGGTGGGAGAGCTACAGGGTGTAGTAGTAAGGTTGGGCGACGTCGGGTCACCATGGCCGGCGAGCGATGCCGGGGATGGGAAGGTAGGAGGAGGTGTGGGCGGCAAGGCCATGGGAGGGGAGGCTGGTGAGGTAGCAGCTGCTGGAGTAGGGGTTTTAGGCCGTCGAGCAGCATGGCGTTGTGCGCGGGTTCGACGAGGGATGTCGGGGTGTAGAGGCGGTGCTGGTTCATCGTCAGGAACTGGTGTGCTGGGCGTCGGGGGCGAGGCGAAAGAGAAGTGGTGCTCGTCGAACACAACATGGCGGGAGATGATTACCCGGCCAGTCTCTCGATTGAGACAGCGATATCCCTTGTGATCCGGGGAGTAGCCCAGGAAAACGCACGGGTGTGAGAGCGGGGCAAGTTTGTGTGGTGCTGTGGCAGCCATGTTGGGGTAGCACAGACACCCGAACACACGCAGCATAGTGTACTCCGGATGGGCACCATGGAGGAGGAAGAAGGGAGTGTGGTTGGCGCGTGCTCGACATGGTCTGCGGTTGAGGAGGAAGGTGGCAGTGGTGAGAGCTTCCACCCAGTATGCATAGGGCACGGAGGCATGGGTCAGCATGGTTCGTGTGATGTCATTGAGCGTTCGAAGAATCCGTTCGGCGCGCCCATTTTGCGGGGATGTATAGGGACATGACATGCGTAATTGGATTCCTTTTGCAGCGAAGAACGAGCGCGAGGTGCGATTATCGAACTCACGCCCATTGTCACTTTGTATGGTCAGAATGTTGAGGTTGAAGTGGCATCGGACGAGAGCTAGGAAAGATTTTATGTGAGAGAAAACATCTGACTTATGGCGTAATGGAAATGTCCAAACAAAGTGACTATAATCATCCAACAATACAAGATAATACTGAATGCCGAAGATGCTAGTGACGGGCGAGGTCCAAACATCACAATGGACTAGCTGAAAAGGAAAGAAAGATACATGATCCGAAGATCCAAACGGCAATCTAACGTGTTTCCCAAGCTGACATGCTTGGCAGACAGGTGATAGGGCACCATGGCTTGGCGTAGATGACGAGCGGAGTGTGTTGTGGAGGGAGTCAGGTCCGGGGTGGCTGAGGCGTTGGTGCCAAGTGTTGGTGGAGACGGCGGTGAGGGCATGGTGTGTGGGCGAGGAGACAGGGTAGAGATCACCGTCGTCATCACATCGGAGGATCACCCGCTTCGTCCTTCGTTCCTTTACAGAAAAGCCACGATCATCAAACTCGACATTAACAGGGTTATCACGAGCTAAGGCTTTGACAGAGAGTAATTTTTGATGAGATGGGGAGAAACGAGAACGTTGCGAATAGCTAGGGGTTTGGCAGTGGTGGGAATGGTGGTATGGCCAGTGTGCGTCACCGCGAGCGAGTTCCCATCACCGACCGTAATGCCAGAAGATGTATAGGGGAAGGAGGTGGAGAGCATACCAGAGCTTGACGCCATGTGCGACGTGGCGCCCGTGTCAAGGTACCAGTCGGCCGTAGGTGTCGTCGGTTGCGGCTGCTGGATGTGGAGGTTGTTGAGGGCCTGTATGAGCGCGCCTTGACCCCATGACGGCGTGGCCTGCGCCCCGTACAGCGGATGAGGTGGTACGGCACCATAGTTCCACTACAGCGGCGGGGCACCAGGCGGTATCGGGTGCGGCACACCGCTGGGCGGCGTCGCCGCCATGTTGTAGTGGTGGGACACGGCGCCGGCGAATGGTGGAGGAGCCCCTGGGCGAGGACCGAGGACGCCGGCTCCCGGCGCATGAGGGCGCCACAGCATGGGCCAAGCATGAACCATGCCGGTCCACGGAGTGGTGGTGGGCGCGGGCGGGGCAGAGACACGCGACGAGGACCCCCCATCGGAGTTGGAACCACCATGATCGACGACCTTGCCCTTCCCACGGTTGCGCCCGCCGCCCCCGCCGGAGTTGCGGCCCCCGCGGTTACCACCGTTGTTGGGGGTGGGAGGCGTAGTGGGGGAGTGCGCGACGTGCAGTGCCATCTCGCTGGTGGTGTCTGCGGCCTGGCGGCTTTCTTCGAGCAGGAGAAAGGCTCGGCAGCGGAGGAACGACGGGAATGGCGTCTGCATGGTTAGAATGGGAATGGCATAGCGCAGGCGCGGGTGAAACCCTCTAAACATGTCCAGTACCTGTTCACGGTCACTGACAGGTTCCCCAAGATCGGCCAGGCGATCAGTGCACTCCTTGAGGCGGCTGAAGTTGGTGATGATGGAGGAAGCGCCTTGCTCGATGCGGCGGAAGTCCGTCGCGAGGAACAGAGCCTGGTGCTCCTGGTTCTCCATGAACAGAGAGGTGATCGCGGCCCAAACCTCCGCGGCCGTTGCGTGGCGCTGATGAATGAGGCCGAAAATCTCCGGGCTCACACGCATGTAAAGCTAGGAGAGGATGTGGGCGTCGTCTTGCAGCCAAGCGGGGTCGTGGCGGCATGGAGCGCCGACGAGGTGACCGGCGACACCGCTCTTCTGGAATATCAACTCGAACAGGGTGCGCCTCTGCGAGAAGTTCGGTGGCTGCAGAGTGAGAACGAGGGGTACGTGGTGGTTGATGTACACACCAGCGAGAGGGGAGGGCGGCGGCGGCGCTGGAGCTGCGAGCGCCCCGGTGGCAAGGGCATCGGGACGCATCCCAAGGGCCAGCGCTGATGGTGTGAGGAGTGGGGGTGCTGCGGGACAGGGGGTGGCGGAGGCGGCGTCATCAAGGGCGCCGGCGAGCACACGGCCCGGGCCTGGGGGAGGAGGGGAGGGTGGTGGCGGCGGTCCAGCCATGGACGGCGCGCAGAGGAATGGCAGCGGAAGCGACATCAGGCGCTAGACGTAGCCGGCGTCCGATACTATGTAGACGAGTAGGGGAATTGGGCAATGCACCTTGGGTGCAGCCGATGAATGCATTGGCATACATATAGTGTTACAGAGAGCACAGGGCGTGTTGGATACATGCGCGACGTGCGCGTCGTGGTACAGTTACAGAGAGGACGTGCCTAGAGGACGACGGGGTCAGCTAGCTACGTGGGCGGGAGAAGATGTTGTCTGACAGGCTCACCTGCAGATCAACTGCGACTTCGGCATCTTCGTCACCAGCTCGACTGGTCACCTTGGTTCGACCGAGGACCGCGCCCTACCTCCGATCGTCATGTTTGGATAAGGTCCTTCATCAACATTAGCTCCGATCTCTATCAAGATCATGGAGGAATCATCCACGGAGCCCGGGGGGTCAACGTCAACATTGCCCTCGGGCAACCGTGCTATTTTTCTGGACAACAAACTTGTATCCGCCATCACCGCTTCCTTGAGCATCGGTTTGACGATTGCTTCGGTGGGATAGTGCGGAATTACATCTACAACAGCCACGCTAAATTTCGTCGAGTTCCGATGGAGGAATCTCCAACAATCTACGATATACCGGAGCCCTGTCAAATCTGGACGAGAATCTGGACGAGTTTAGGGCGTGGTGTCCAACTTCTAGCTCGTACCTCCTTTGGAAGATCCAAGCGTTGATCGACTGCGGAATTCCTATATCTACCACCCCTCAAAATTTCAGCTCGATCCGACCGTCCAAACTCCGGGAACCTTCCGATTAGTGCATCACTTTTCGGATCTGTTTTCTGCGTGAAAACAAATCCGACCCGAGTTCGTCCTTTTTACGAACGGGATTTCGGATATCCTTTTTGAAGGAAGTTTTGTATGGGTTATTGTGTTTTGTTCCCGAACACATCCCACTAACTTTAAAATCTTTTGAACATGATCTTCAACATCATGCTGGTGTCAAACCAGTCCGGCAACATTGCTCCACGACTGCTGACCTGCGCTAGACACGTCGTCACTTTGTTGAGCCGAGCTCAACTTCTTCGGAGCATCATCTCGGCAAGCCGAACCAGAGTCCGGCATCGCGAAGGATAAATCATCACCAACATCGCCACCCCACAGATTACACGGAGCGGTCATACCGGCATCGCCGCACGGTCGCTTCATCAAGCCGGCATCGACCAGGTCACGACCTGCATCGGCAGGGCCGCACTACTGCTTCTTCAAGCTGGTGTCCATCACGCCGACCTACTTCGACATCTCGGCTGGACCGGGGGCTTCGCCATCTCTTCATCAACCTACTCCGGACACTTCGGTGTCGCTAGCCGACCAGCTCCGTCACGATAGCTGGACCGAGGGCTTTGCCTCGGCGAGCCAACCTTTACCAGCATTGTCATGCCGTTGTTTTATCGCCCATCAGGCAATGGGTTCCCGGATCGAGTCCCAATTTTGGGAATCACCTTCCTTCGGATTGCTACAACAAATAAATCAGGTGCTATTAATCCCAGTATTTTTTGCTTGTTTGGGTTCATTTTTCCCAAGGAATTATTACTCTGGTTTGTCCATCATATGTACACAGGTCTATCAAATGGTGGCCGCATTAACGACAGTCGCATGGTGGTTCGGTCAGTTTCCGTACATAGTCCAGGAACGCCGCATCCGGAGCTCGGATCGACCTGTGAATTTAGGCTTTGTCACGCCTTTACCGCATCACGCCGACGCCCTGCATCGACATTGACTTCGGCGCCGGGCCATATTTCTTTTATTACTCACTTTGCATAAATTATTTATTATGTAACGATTTTTGATTTTTTTAATTATTATTATTACTATTATCTCCGGTTTGCACCATTTTTTGTGCATAGGAAAATGATCCAGGGACTTTGGCGTCACTCTGCCGGTCTGCATTGACCGTGCTATGTCACCACTTCGGCGTGTCGAGCTCTCCGCTCCGCCACCTCGGGACCAGCTTGGGGGATGGAACTTTGTCCCGTATCAAGCTCGAACCGGTTATCAATACCGAACACATTAACCAGCTAAGTCGCTTTCATGCTCAAGGTTTTAATTTCTAACTTGTGTTCGGTTCGACCAAGCATCATACTTTTTTGGAAAAATGTTGCTTGTAAAAAAATTTCTTGTCCAAACTTTGTTTGTGACGCATAAATTCAAATACCCAATTCATTTGGGGGCTTCCTTCATGAAGCTTTTCCTCTTGCATATGATTATACTTGTACGGCTTTGTTCCTTGTTCATGTATTACACCACAATATGCACCATATTGACTTAAGCGATTTGCAAGCTGGGTTGCCTCGCTCCTGTGTTTACCCCTACGTTCCCGATTGTTCGGCTAGGGAGTAAAGGGAGCACCTCTGCGATTGTCATGATTGGGTCATCCGAGCCGGACCTCAGACTGGGTGAAGCCGAAAGCTAGCGCTCTTATAGCTTTCAATGATGGTCGGCACACAACGGAACTCATGAGTACAAAAAATCTGTTGCACAAGTCTCATAATAACAATGAGCACCGAAGAAAGGTATCGGTGGTGGTACTATTTTCTTCGAAGATGCTTCTTACACTTCGCAGTAATATAGCATAAGTTCCCTGAGCGCGCTTTGTCTGTTATAGCCTTATGGCCTGATTGCCTGGTTATTGGAAACACCGTCGATATGCTCGACAGATGGAGTACATAACACTTTTCGGTCCTTGACCGAAGAGGGGGAAGCCGATGGTCGGTTAAGACGCGTTTAAAGTTCGGTTGAACATAGATATGATATAAGTACTTCGGTACATGCAATCATTCTTTTACCCAAGTCACTTGGGGGCTCTTAAATTTATATGAGCCGTTTTATGATAAGTGTTCTTCTTCTTAGTCGTTGCAAAGTTTTATTATTATTATTATTATTATCTATCACTCCTTTTTCGACACGAGCGTGTGGTCACTAACCGGGGAGCCTAATTTCTCTCTCAAAGTGGCTAGAGTTTAGTTTGCTAAACTGGCCTAATGAGAAGTACTCCGCCCTCGGGATAGGAGGTTGAAGCCGTAGGCTGACCCGCTTGAAGTCTTGCGATAGGATGTATCATGTTAAAGCACGACAGAAGCACTTCTTTTGCTAAGGCCAATTTTTGGATTGGCACCGAACACTTGATCTTGTTCGGACGTCAAGTTTTTACTGACATTTTTTGGTTTTCCAAGCTTATGGCACTTTTTAAACTATTTGTGTGTTTTCAGCACAAGTCTCGCAGTGCAACGCCGGACACCTTTAGAGATTCAGCAAAAACATTCTCGGATATTGCTATATATGCATCGGTTTCGAATTGTGTCTTCGGTCAATAGTTGGGTTGCCCGGCTCCTACGCTTGCCTCCTACGTTCCGCTTTGTTCGTCTAGGTGTGCAAAGGGAGAACCACTGCGATTGTGCTTCCAGCTCACATGGTTAAGCACCTCAGTGGAGAAAGCCGAAAACTGACTATCACAATAAGCCTAAACTGGTCAGCGATCCGATGATGGTGTTAAACGACGGGCCATTCATAACAATGGCCGAAGTGTTTATGGCTTGACCTCGACTCTCGCCGAACAGTACTGGGGGCTATTAACTGGCCTCCCAAACTAAATCCTCGATATTTTGCTCTTACATTGGAGCTGAGGTTTCATGATCATGCTTAGCATGACAACCCAAAGAAAGGAACCGATAGCAGGACTATTTTCTTTGGAAGGCATTTCTTCTGTTAAACAGTAATATAACATATCTCTATGCGTACCTTTGTTTATAAAACCGTATGGCCAGATTGCCTTGTTTGTTGTAAATCTTTGCCCTCATAAAGGCTTTATAAAGTGGGATAATTGATTTTATGCCCCTAGTTGGGTCACACTTGGCAGGTTTACCCCTAGTTTCCGGAAACACTTGTTCCTGCCCAAACCACTTTGCTCCTCTTATGCTTTTGCCCTTTGACCGTTTGACCATCACTTTGAAAACTTCATAAAAAATTCATACTAACTCAGAAAAATTCAAATAAGATATCAAAATGTTCAGAAAAGCATCACCTATATGTGCATGTCATTTGCATTCATGAAAAAAGTGGTGGCCAGTCCCCATCTCGGTTTTAGCTCATATGATCTTAGCATGAAATTTAAAATCTAAAAAAATTCTAAAAATTCTAAAAAAATTTGGTGGCAAACTTTGACCAATGTTTTGAGTGCTTGCCAAGTTTCATAAGGAAATGAAATTCGTGGAAGTCATGGCAAAAACATGAAATTTAGAGCATCAATTTTTGTTTTTTTGCCACGACTTCCACAAATGTCATTCCCTCATGAAACTTGGCAAGCACTCAAAACATTGGTCAAAGTTTCACACCAATTTTTTTTAGAATTTTTAGAATTTTTTTAGATTTTACTATTCATGCTAAGATCATTTGAGCTAAAACTAAGATGGGGACTGGCCAACACTTTTTTCATGAATGAAAATGACATGCACATATAGGTGATGCTTTTCTGAACATTTTGATATCTTATTTGAATTTTTCTGAGTTAGTATGAATTTTTTATGAAGTTTTCAAAGTGATGGTCAAACGGTCAAAGGGCAAAAGCATAAGAGGAGCAAAGTGGTTTGGGCAGGAACAAGTGTTTTCGGAAACTAGGGGTAAACCTGCCGAGTGGGACACAACTAAGGGCACCAAATTAATTATCCCTTATAAAGTAGGACAAACACTCCTCGGCTATTGGCCGAGGAGGTGGAAGCCGATGGTCGGTCAACAAAGTTTTGTACAATGCGGATCCGAGCGTTAATGACGTAAAGTACTTGGATACATAGAGTCATTACACATAATTTGTGATTTTTCTATGGATATCAATCCTTAATTCGGCCACCCGTGCCCGCATTAAGGCTCGGGGGCTACTGGGATTCGGGCTTATTATTTACAAATATTAAAGGGGCACATCGATCCCCTGATCTGGTGTTGCCACCCGACCAGTGTCTCGGGGGCTACTACATTGCCCGTCCAATGCAGAAAATTTTAAGTGTAATACAGTCTCCGAGGAGATTTTGATCCTCAGGTTGGTCGGCCGCACCCAACCTGAGTCTTGAGGACTGAGCACGCCGCTTTTTGTGTCCCGAAGTATTCTGCCGAGCTAGGACTTGATCCTTAGACCGATTTTGCAAGTCAACCTGAGTCTCAGCGGCTACGGGGATCAGCGGTCTTATGTCATCCTTCATGTGCATCTTGGGTTTTAGACCGATACCCACCTTGAGGGCTAATGGCTATGTATCTCGGCAGAGAATAAATTGCACCAATCAAAAATATTGACAAAAATCGGCCCACATTTCGGGTGGTGCACCACCTGGGAAGCAATCCGGCATAAAGCTCGGGCGCTAGTGGCTGGCTCCATAGAGGGCATTTCCGGCATTAAGCTCTGCTAAACTTCTTCAAACTTCTTTGAACCAAGGTGATTTACGACACCTCGGATACAGTCCAGCGTTGGAGCTCGGATACAGTCCAGCGTTGGAGCTCGGATACATTCCGGTGTTAGAGCTAGAAAGCGGTCCGGCGTTGGTGTTCGGCTGCAAAAGATACCTCGAATGCAGTCCGGCGTTGGAGCTCGGACGCAAGAGGACGCTGCCGCCTGGGAACAACTTCAAACCCGAGGTGTGGCATAAAAATAACAAGGCATTGATAAAGGCCGGAAACTTAAAGGGGCTCCTCGGATACCTGACGTGTAAACTCATCGAATGCATCTCGGCGATCCTCAAGATCGAAGATGAGAAGATTTGTTGAACCGGTTTTCAAGACCGACGACTGAAGATGAAGAACGGTTCGAAAGAATCGAGGAGCGTCCCTAAACTTGAAGACCGGTTCAGGGGGCTACTGACGGTGTCCTGTACTAGGGGCTACTCACCACGTCATCTCCTGATCTGTTAGATTGGGCCGAGGACCCCTGAGGGAGTCCCGGAATAGGGGGTGTCCGGATGACCAGACTATGACCTTTGGCCGGACTCCTGGACTATGAAGATACAAGATTGAAGACTTCGTCCCGTGTCCGGATGGGACTTTCCTTGGCGTGGAAGGCAAGCTTGGCGATACGGATATGTAGATCTCCTCCCATTGTAACCGACTCTGTGTAACCCTAGCCCTCTCCGGTGTCTATATAAACCAGAGGGTTTTAGTCCGTAGGACGAACAACAATCATACCATAGGCTAGCTTCTAGGGTTTAGCCTCTCTGATCTCGTGGTAGATGTACTCTTGTACTACCCATATCATCAATATTAATCAAGCAGGAGTAGGGTTTTACCTCCATCGAGAGGGCCCGGACCTGGCTAAAAACATCGTCTCCCTTGTCTCCTGTTACCATACGCCTAGACGCATAGTTCGGGACCCCCTACCCGAGATCCATCAGTTCTGACACCGACACCTTGCTTCTCTCAAGTCCTCAGTATGCTTCATGATGCAGGCTTGCTCAACTTTTGCTCAGACATAGTTGATTGGAATGAAGAGCTTATTCTTTAGTTCTACGCAATGCTGCATATCACAGGTGATGCTGCTGACGTCCACTCTTGGGTGTTGGTCTGGATGACCGAAAACACTCACTACAAGGCACCAGCCTCTGAATTGCTTCGTGCCCTGCCAATCAGTCCTCCACTTGAAGGTGCTCGTTGCCTGTATGATGAGCCTGAACTCACTGCTCACTATATGCAAGTGATCATGAAGCCTTTGAAGCCTGGTCAAGCCCCAAGGACCAAATTCCTCGTGAAGGAATTGCTCTTTGTGCCAAGAACCATCTATCGCATTCTGGCGAAGACCATGAGTCCCATCAAAGGCCATGACTCATCCGATGTGGAAATTATTGGGATGATGAAGAATATTCTATTCAACATAATGCATGGCATCCCCATAAATTATCATGATTTCTTCATGAGGACTCTGGCGAATGTTGCACTTTTACCATTTGAGATGAAGCCTTACGCACCGTGGATCATGAGATTCCTCAGAACAAGGTCATCACTCAACTACAAGGCTGACTTTCAGAATCACCTCAGCTATTTGCCCCCGATTGAAGTCCTCAAGTGGACATATTCCTCAGCTGATGAGAAGGGCAAGTCACCAGCCGTTATCGATGAAGGCATTCGTCCATTGGATGGTCAGTTCCGCAAAGCTGCATCTTATTCCACCAATGATGACTCTGCCACTCATGATTCTGCTGCCAATGCTCCCAAGTCAAGTCCTCAAGCTACTGCTCCTCGTGTGATAACTGACCGTGAGCTGCTTCTAAGTCTTCACCAGAAGGTGGATCGAAACCACAAATGGGTTAAGCGTCAGTTTGGCTCTATTCTTCACAACATGACCTCTACACATAATGCAGTGAAGAAAAACCATTACTACCTCCATGAAGTTTTTGATCACACCTGGGCTATTCTGTCTCATCTCTATGGTGAAGAAGATCTGAAGCAAATGGGCTTCAAGGAAGATTTTGACTAGTCCGCTCCTCCACCGAAGAAATTCAAGAAGGTCAAGGTTCCTTCCTTGGTCGCCAGTCCATATTCTTCATCGTGCGACACGGATGAGTTCGAAGACTTGGACGACACTGCGGCAGGCCCTACAACGACTCAAGACCCCAACGATGCTGGCGCTCCTCCATCATCATGATATTCTTCACGGGCGTTAGTCCTCATTTTCAACCCTTTTGGTCATTCGATGACAAAGGGGGAGAAATTTGAGTTAGTCTTCAAGCAGGTCTATCTTATATGGACGTTTTTTTGCTAAGTTACAACTCTCGTTCTTTTGATGACTTTGCTGGATCGAGTTGTAATCTTAAACTCTATGGTGGTCTGATACTTTTGCTGAGTTCTTCCGCATGCTTATTCCTCATTAATGTCAATGCACGCATGCTGAATTACATCAGTCACCATATTTCATCATGCATTTCAAATTCTTCATACTATATGTCAAATGCGTGTATGAATTACAAGATATAGGGGGAGATCTCCATGATTATACTCTTCAAGTGTGCATTGCTTCAAAAGCAAATTCCTCACTATGCACATCTTCAGGGGGAGTTCTTCTATATCTTGCAATCAAATTCCTCAACATCAGTATTTACACTTCATATATTTATCCCCGTTGAAAACTTAACCTATATTGTCATCAATCACCAAAAAGGGGGAGATTGTAGGTGCATCTAGTGCCCCTTAGTGATTTTGGTGTATTGAAGACTTATAGGTTAAGAGACTGATGCGTTTGTAAGTGTACACAGGTCTATAAGTCTATGAGGAGTTTGATATTTGCAGAGAAAGTTGACCCCTAAAAATGAAGTTCTTCAACTGAAGACTTTGGATTTCTGAAGACTTTCTGAAGACTTTGAAAGTGAAGAAATTGGTGTGACCTTGAAGACTTGGCAATCATTTGAGGAACATGAAGCGTGAAGACTTTTGTTTTTGTAGTTTCATTTTCTATTTCTTGAGTCATAGGAAACACCGTACTGTTAAAGGGGGTCGAGGAAATACTAAGGAAAATTTTCCATGTGATGCTCAACTCAAAATCCTACACCTACCAATCCCTTTGAGTGAAGCCATTGGAAATCTCATACAGTTCAGTCAATTTCTTCAGTAACAGAGACGAAGTTCTTCTGGTTGCTGAGGAATTTGTTCTGACTGAGGAGTTAGGAATTCGCCAGTGCGGATTGCCTACACAGTGAGGAACATGATAGCCCTGAGGAATTTGAGAGTCAAAATTCCAACCGTTGTTGTGCTATGCGCCACCTGTCCCAAAATATCTACCCACCTAACGGTCATATCATTGAAGGGCATTTATGTCTTATCATGTCCGGCTGCTCCCTAGGCTATAAATAGCTGCCCCCTACAACCACTAGCTGGTTGGCTGCTCCGAGAGAAACTGACACTTGTCATTTGAGAGCATCCCATCCTCTGAGGACTTTGAGTGAAAATAATCAAGTGAGGAAAACCCAAACCCAAACCTTCAAAACCCCAAAGTAATTGAGCATCACTGAGGAGATTGATCCTGCATGGATCCGACGCTTGTTACCTTTGAAGACTGTGCTTCTTCCAGGCGGTTAGGCGTCAAGGTCTAGAGCATCCAAGAGGAATTGTGGATCGCCGAGTGACCAAGTTTGTGAAGGTCCGGAAGTCACCTGAAGACTTACCACGAGTGATTGGGCGAGGTCTGTGTAACTTTAGCTCAAGGAGAATACAGTGAGGACTGTGTGTCCGGGACTGTGTGTCCTCGAGTTTAAATACTCAGCCGCTCCAACCAGATGTACAACTGAAACAACAGTTGGAACTGGTCTACCAAATCATTGTCTTCACTGAGCCTACTAGTTCTATTTCCTCAACTCTTTCATTTCCTCATTTCTGTTGTTGTGTGCTTGTTCATATCTATTTGAAGACTTTGACTGAAGACTTTCTCAATTTCCTTAGTTCAATTTCTCAGTCTGTCCGTCTTCGTCTTGTGTTATCCTGTTCTTATGGTTTCTGTACTCTGTGCTGGTCTTCATTTCATCATGATGACTATGCATGTGTTCTGCTATGTTTACTATTGAGTACTTATTCCGCTGCAAGTAGTTATTCATTTAGGAATTTCCTCACCAGCAAATTCCTAAGTGAAGAATTCATAAAAATCGCCTATTCACCCCCCTCTAGTCGATATAACGCACTTTCACTGGGACCTTTCAATGATGGTGTGGGTCCCTAGGTGGGTCTTAGATGCCAGGCCCATGACCCTACTAGGAGTAGTGACCCCGTCATTAGCCCCTGTACTGGTTGAGGTTTCGTAGGACAAATGGGTTGAGCTTTTGGTTCGGTCTGAGTGCTTCGGGATCAATCAGAAACCATCGCCAAGTGATTATCTATCGTGACCTGAGAGAAACCACATCAAATTCAAGACTAAAGGTTTTCAGAGCGATCGGGTTGTGTCTGATTGCCGGGCTGTGACACCCTGGATGTTGCCATTTTTCTTTTTCTTGGATTTATTGGATATTTATATTTGATTTGAATTTTCAGTGAACTCTTTTGGACTTGCCACCTGGAAATTCTTTCGGTTTCCTTCCAAGTGGGTTCTATGATCTCTAAACTCTTTCTTTACATCATCTCTCTCAAAGTTATGCCATGGAATACTTTTTTATGGCATGATATTCATTGTCATTCTGAAAATGAATGTTTTCTCAACCTGTCGGAATCGGGGCTCCGCGGACCCAACAAGGTTCGAACTCTGGGGCATGTGTGAAGAGCTCGCCTAGCTACTGCCTCAAGCTCGTCGCTTCAGGGCTTGGCCTGGTCGAGTTCGTGCGAGTAGGAAAAGAATGAACACGACAGTTTACCCAGGTTCGGCCACCTTGCGGTGTAAAACCCTACTCCTGCTTTGTGGTGGATTGGCCTCATGAGAAGGTTGAGGATGAACTAGTACAGTGGGTGAGCTGCCTCGCGAGGGCTCATGGGGGGAGAATGGATCGACCCCTCTCTACGGTGGAGAATAACATATATTTATAGTGGCCTTGGTCCTCTTCCCCCATAGCTTAGGTGGGAAGGGATTACACAACAACCAATTTTGAAAGGGGACAAGAGGTACATCTTATCCTGAGGAAAGGTGGTCTTCGCCTACAAAGCTTCTGTCCATGACGTAGCGGTGGGCTCGACGATGACATCCATCCTGCCGAGCTCGTGGTCTTGGTCTTGTTGCACCAGAATGGAAACCTTTGGGGGATCCCTCAGGAACCCGCGCTGGTCCTTGCCTCCTTAGCACCAAAGAGGAAATTGTCCTCCTCTCCGCCCGCTGGCGCCCGCATGGCCTTGGTCGTCATGGCTCACATCATCGCGAGCCTCGTGAGGTGGGGTACCTTCATAGAGATCTTCGCTCCCTGGGAGGCAGGCTTGGGGAGCTGCTCCTCGGGAGGTCTTGGCGTCGTTCGCCTCGCGAGGCCGGGGGCTCTCGCGAGAGTCTTGCTTGCAGAGTCTTGTAGCTGGGCCGTAACGGGCCGTCGATGGGGCCACACGCTGGGCCGTAGGCAGGCAAGTCTGGGTACCCCGTTCCCGAAACACCGATAGTAGCCCCCAGGCCCAAGGCACGCTCTCCCTTGCTTTGGAGCAAAGGCAAGGGGCAAAGGGCGAAGCGACATGGGCTCAATTACCTGTGAGCCAAGCTTGAAGCATGGTGCTCGATGGGGCGCGGGCGCCTACACTCCCCCACGTTGCCTCGGCAACTGCCCAGATTGACAAAAGTCTGGCGTGTGCCACAGGGTCATCATTGCTCTCCCTCGCCTTGCTCCTGACCCCCTTCTCTAGACAAAAGCCCCTCCAGATCCAATTGCACCTTGATCCTCCTCTCCTTCCTTTACCGGCGCCGACAACCCCCCGAATGGTGCCTGTCGGGAATCGAATGAAGGAAATATGCCCTAGAGGCAATAATAAAGTTGTTATTTTATATTTCCTTATTCATGATAAATGTTTATTATTCATGCTAGAATTTATTAACCGGAAACTTGATACATGTATGAATACATAAACAAAACACCGTGTCCCTAGTATGCCTCTACTAGACTAGCTCGTTGATAAAAATGGTTAAGTTTCCTAGCCATGGATATGAGTTGTCATTTGATAAACGGGATCACATCATTAGTGGAATGATGTGATGGAAAAGAGCCATTAGCTTAGCATAATGATCATTCAGTCTTTTTGCTACCACTTTCTTCTTGTAAAATATATATTCCCCCGACTATGAGATTATGCAACTCCCGGACACCGAAGGAATGCCTTGTGTGCTATCAAATGTCACAACATAACTGGGTGATTATAAAGATGCTCTATAGGTATCTCTGAAGGTGTTTGTTGGGTTGGCATAGATCGAGATTAGGATTTGTCACTTTGAGTATCGGAGACGTATCTCTGGGCCCTCTCAGTAATGCACATCATATGAAGCCTTGCAAGCAATGTGACTAATGAGTTAGTTATGGGATGATGCACTATGGAACGAGTAAAGAGACTTGTCGGTAATGAGATTGAACTAGGTATGAAGATACCGACGACCGAATCTCGGGCAAGTAACATACCAATGACAAAGGGAATAACATAGGTTGACATTGCGTCCGATCGATAAAGATCTTCGTAGAAGATGTGGGAACCAATATAAGCATCTAGGTTCCACTATTGGTTATTGACCGGAGAGGTGTCTCAGTCATGTCTACATTGTTCTCAAACCCATAGGGTCCGCACGCTTAACATTCGATGACGATATGTATTATATGAGTTATGTGTTTTGGTGCCCGAAGGTTGTTCGGAGTCCCGGATGAGATCAGAGACATGACGAGGAGTTTTGAAATAGTTGACAGGTAAAGATTGATATATTGGAAGGTTATATTCGGACACCGGAATGGTTCCGAAGAGGTTCGGGTATTTTTCGGAGTACTGAGGGGTTACCGGAACCCCCCCGGGGAAGTAGTGGGCCTTAGGGAAAAGAGGAGGCAGGCCGCAGGAGGTGGCGCCCCCCATAGGGAGTCCGAATTGGAAAAGGGGGAGGGGCACGGCCCCCCTTTCCTTCTCCCTCTCTCTTTCCCTCCAATTCTCTCTTTCCCCCTCCGTTGGAAAGGAAGGGGGCCAACTAGGACTAGGAGTCCTAGTGGGACTCCCCCCACTTGGCGCGCCCCCTAGGGCTAGCGGCCTCCCCTCTCCTCCATTATATACGGGGGCAAGGGGCACCCCAAAGCACAACAGTTGTTTCTTAGCCGTGTGCGGTTCCCCCCTCCACCATTTACTCCTCCGGTCATATTGTCGTAGTGCTTAGGCAAAGCCCTGCGCGGATCACATCACCAACACTATCACCACGCTATCGTGACAACGGAGCTCATCGACTCCTCCGTACCTCTACTGGATCAAGAGTTCAAGGGACGTCATTGAGCTGAACGTGTGCAGAACTCGGAGGTGCCGTACGTTCTGTACTTGATCGGTTGATTCGAGAAGACGTTCGACTACATCAACCGTGTTAAGTTAGCGCTTCTGCTTCCGGTCTACAAGGGTACGCGAACACACTCTCTCCCTCTCGTTGCTATGCATCTCCTAGATTGATCTTGCGTGAGGGTAGGAATTTTTTTGAAATTGCATGCTACGTTTCCCAACAGTGGCATCCGAGCCAGGTCTATGCATAGATGATATGCACGAGTAGAACACAAAGAGTTGTGGATGGTGATCGTCATACTGCCTACCACCAATGTCTTATTTTGATTCAGCGGTATTGTTGGATGAAGCGTCCTGGACCAACCTTACATGACCGCATTCATGAGACCAGTTCCACCGACAGACATGCAACTAGTTTTGCATAAAGGTGGCTGGCGGGTGGCTGTTTCTCCAACTTTAGTTGAATCGAATTTGACCACGGCCGGTCCTTGAGAAGGTTAAAGCAACAAACTTGATAAATCACCATTGTGGTTTTTGTGCTGTAGGTATGTATGGTTCATACTAGAAGCCTGTAGCAGCAACGTAAAACTTGCAACAAACAAAGTAGAGGACATCTAACTTGTTTTTGCAGGGCATGTTGTGATGTGATATAGTCAAGGCATGATGTGATATAAGATTGTTGTATGAGATGATCATGTTTTTGCAACACGTTATCGACAACTGGCAGGAGCCATATGGTTGTCGCTTTATTGTATGAAATACAAACGCAATGCAATTGCTTTACTTTATCACTAAGCGATAGTGATAGTCATAGAAGCAATGGTTGGCGAGACGACCACGACGCAACGATGGAGACCAAGGTGTCAAGCCGGTGACGATGGAGATCATGACGTTGCTTCGATGATGGAGATCAAAAGCACAAAATGATGATGGCCATATGATGTCACATATTTTGATTGCATGTGATGTTTATCTTTATGCATCTTATTTTGCTTAGTATGACAGTAGCATTATAACATGATCCCTTACTAAAATTTCATGGTATAAGTGTTCTCCCCAAGTTTGCACCATTGCGAAATTTCTTCGTGCTGAGACACCGCGTGATGATCGGGTGTGATAAGCTCTACGTTCAAATACAATGGGTGCAAGCCAGTTTTGCACATGAGGAATAGTTGGGTTAAACTTGACGAGCCTAGCATATATAGATATGGCCTCGGAACACTGGAGACCAAAAGGTCGAACGTGAATCATATAGTAGATATGATCAACATAGTGATGTTCACCATTGATGACTACTCCATCTCACGTGATGATCGGACATGGTTTAGTTGATTTGGATCACATATCATTTATATGACTTGAGGGATGTCTATCTAAGTAGGAGTTCTTAAGTAATATGATTAATTGAACTTAATTTATCTTGAACTTAGTCCTGATAGTTTTTGCATATCTATGTTGTAGATCAATGGCCTGTGCTACCGTTCCTTTGAATTTTAATGCGTTCCTAGAGAAAGCTAAGGTCAATGATGATGGTAGAAACTACATGGACTGGGTCCGTAACTTGAGGATTATCCTCATTGCTACACAGAAGAATGATGTCCTTGATGCACCGCTAGGTGCAAGGCCTGCTGCAGGAGCAGAAGCTGACGTTGTGAACGCCTGGCAAGCTCGATCTGATGACCACTAGTTAGTTCAATGTGCCATGCTTTACGAATTAGAATCGGGACTTCAAAGACGTTTTGAACGTCATGGACCATATGAGATGTTCCAGGAGTTGAAGTTGATATTTCAAGCAAATGCCCAAGTTGAGAGATATGAAGTCTCCAACAAGTTCTATAGCTGGAGGATGGAGGAGTGATGACCCACAAGTATATGGGGTCAATTGTAGCCTTTTCGATAAGTAAGAATGTCGAACCTAACGAGGAGCATAAGGAAATGAAAAGTGGTTTTCAGCAAGGTATTGTCTGCAAGTGCTAAAATGTAAGTAGCGGAGTAGTTTGATAGCAACATAATTTGTAACGAGCAAGTAACAAAAGTAGTAATAAGAGTACAACAAGGTATCCAAATCCTTTTGAGGCAAAGGAAAGGCCAAAACGGTTTCTTATGATAAGCAAAGTGTTCTTGAGGTTACACGGGAATTTCATCTAGTCACTTTCATCATGTTGGCTTAATTCGTGTTCGGTACTTTGATAATTTGATATGTGGGTGGACTGGTGCTTAGGTGCTGTTCTTACTTAAAAAACCTCATACTTATGATTAACCCTCTCGCAAGCATCTGCAACTATGAGAAAAGTATCAAGAATAAATTCTAACCATAGCATTAAACTTTTGGATCCAATCGGTCCCTTACGGAATATCACATAAACTGGGGTTTAAGCTTTTGTCACTCTCGCAACCCACCATCTAATAACTACTCCACAATGAATTCCCTTAGGCCCAAATATGGTGAAGTGTCATGTAGCCGACGTTCACATGACACCACTAAGAGAATGGCAACATAAATATCATCAAAATATCAAACACATATCAAGTTCACATGATTGCTTGCAACATGATTTCTCCCGTGACCTCAAGAACGAAAGTAACTACTCACAAATGATAAACATGCTCAAGATTAGAGGGGTATTAAATATCATAATGGATCTGAGCATATTATCTTCCACCAAATAAACCATATAGTAATCAACTACAAGATGTAATCAGCACTGCTAGTCACCCACCGAGGGAGTCCAGGATTAAGGGGTCCTCGGACAGCCGGACTATATAATTTGGCCGGACTGTTGGACTATGAAGATACAAGATTGAAGACTTCGTCCCGTGTCCGGATGGGACTCTCCTTTGCATGGAAGGCAAGCTTGGCAATTCGGATATGTAGATCTCTTTCTCTGTAACCGACTCTGTGCAACCCTAGCCCCCTCCGGTGTCTATATAAACCGGATGGTTTAGTCCGTAGGACAACAACAATCATAATCATAGGCTAGCTTCTAGGGTTTAGCCTCTACGATCTCGTGATAGATCAAATCTTGTAATACTCATATCATCAAGATCAATCAAGCAGAAAGTAGGGTATTACCTCCATCGAGAGGGCCCGAACCTGGGTAAACATCATGTACCCCGCCTCCTGTTACCATTAGCCTTAGACGCACAGTTTGGGACCCCCTACCTGAGATTCGCCAGTTTTGACAGCGACATTGGTGCTTCATTGAGAGTTCCACTGTGCCGTCGCGATAAGGCTTGATGGCTCCTTCAATCATCTTCAACAATGCGGTCCAGGGGGAGGTTTTCCTTTTCGGACAGATCTTCGTATTCGGCGGCTTCGTACTGCGGGCCAACTTGCTTGGCCATTTGGAGCAGATCGATAGCTACGCCCCTGGCCATCAGATCAGGTTTGGAAGCTTGAACTATACTGTCGACATTCGCGGAGACTTGATCTTCGACGGATTCGAGCCCATGTGAGGTATGCCGAACAACACGATGAGCATGACTTAGATCTGCCATCGGACAGTGTTCGGGAGATCGCGCCTGCGGCGGCCCCGGGAATCAATTCAGAGCAGATCGTGCCATTCGAGGACGGGTGGATGGACCCTTCCATGGAGGCTGCATACTCATCGGCGTCGGAGCCGAACACTGATCCCACCTCCTATGAGGACGGTATCATCGGTCCCCTGGACTCGTCTCCTACCATAGGATCCGAACCACATACGCCCGTGCCTATCAAATCTGATTGGGCACCGGTCATGGAGTTCACCTCCGCGGATATCTTTCATTACTCGCCCTTGGGTGACGTGCTAAATTCATTAAGGTCTCTCTCCTTGCCAGGAGACTCTTGGCCGAACTATGTCCGGATCGAGTGGGAAGCGGACAACGAAGAAATTTGTTCCCCACCCACCACCCACTTAATAGCCACTATCGATGACTTAACCGACGTGCTTGACTTCAACTCCGAAGACATCGACGGTATGGAAGATGATGCAGGAGAAGAACAGGAACCACCGCCTATAGGGTGCTGGACAGCCACCTCATCTTATGATATATATATGGTGGACACCCCCAAAGAAAGCAATGGCGATGAGGCAACAGAATATAATCCCTTGGAGAAGCAATCTAGGCACCGCGTCATAGGCGCCGCTCCAAGCCCCGCCATAGCAAAAATAGTGATACCGGCATAAGAGATGATAACAATCCAGATGGTGCCGAAGACGAAAAAAATCCTGCCCAGCCAGGCTTCGAGCAGGCCGAGCAAGAATATGGGCAAGCTAGCCCTAAGGAACATGCAACAGATGAAGAATCAGAGGATGATAATTACATACCTCTCTCCGAAGACGAAGTGAGCCTTGGCGATGAAGAATTCATCGTGCCTGAGGATCCCGTCGAGTAGGAGCGTTCCAAGCGCCGGCTTATAGCCACTACAAAAAGCCTGCAGAAAAAGCAGCAACAGCTTCAAGATGATCAAGATCTGCTAACCGATATATGGACTGAGGTCCTGGCTGCCGAGGAATACGGACTTGAGCGCCCTACCAAAAGTTACCCAAAGCGCAGGTTGCTACTTCAACTCGAGGAGGAGGCATTAAAGCCCACACTACCAGCGCATGATGCGGCTGACCGGCCACCCCGTGGCCAAGACAAAGCGGCGTACTAGCCCGAAGTCCAGCCCGCACCCCGATGCCAAACAAGCAAAAACACGAAGGCCGGGGGCTCTATGCATGACCTGCGAGACAAATTGAAAAACAAAGCAGGCCGGTCAAGATAAATCTACGGATCACGGGGGTGCGCCCCAACGCGTGACGATGACCATCACACTAGATACACCAACAAATCCGGCCGGACCGAATACAATGTAGCCCCACACAGAGGCGCCGCACACCCTCAATGCTTCACTGACGAAGTAATGGATCCTGAATTCCCAGAAGGGTTTAAACCCGTCAACATTGAATCATATGATGGTACTACAGACCCCGCGGTATGGATAGAAGATTTCTTCCTGCATATTCACATGGCCCGCGGAGATGATCTACACGCCATCAAGTACCTCCCACTAAAACTCAAGGGACCGACTCGACATTGGCTGAATAGCTTGCCGGCAAACTCCATCGGGAGTTGGGAGAACCTGGCAGACGCATTCCTTGACAACTTCCAGGGCACTTATGTGCGACCACCGGATACTAATGACCTAAGTCACATAACCCAACAGCCCGGAGAGTCAGCCAGGAAATTTTGGACCCGGTTCCTAACTAAAAAGAACCAAATTGTCAACTGTCCGGATGCTGAAGCCCTAGCGGCCTTTAAGCATAACATCCGTGACAAGTGGCTCGCCCGACATCTTGGCCAAGAAAAGCCAAAGTCCATGGCAGCCCTCACAACACTCATGACCCGCTTTTGTGCGGGCGAGGATAGCTGGTTGGCTCGTAGCAACAACACAGCAAGCAATCCTGGCACATCAAAAGCCAGGGATAGCAACGACAAACCACGGCGCAACAAACACAAGCGTCGCAAAAACGGCGATAGTGCCGAAGATATGGCAGTCAATGCCGGATTCAGTGGCTCCAAGTCCGGTCAGCGGAAAAAGCCATCCAACAAAAACAATTCAGGCCCGTCCAGTTTGGACCGCATACTCGACCGTCCATGCCAAATTCATGGCACCGCAGGAACACCAGCCAATCATACCAACAGAGAATGTTGGGTCTTTAGACAAGCCGGAAGGTCAGGTGCCGAAAACAAGGGGAAGGGGTCTCAAAGCGACGATGACGATGAGGAGCCCTGATCGCTGAACACAGTAGGACAGATGAAATTCCCTCCCCAGGTGAAAACGGTGAATATGATATACGCAACCCATATTCCCAAGCAGAAGCGTGAACTAAAGGACGTCTATGCAATGGGGCCAGTCGCCCCAAAGCTCAACCCATGATCATCTTGTCCGATCACTTTCGATCAAAGGGACCATCCTACCAGTATCCGTCATGGCAATTCAACCACATTGTTCCTCGACCCCATCATCAACGGATTCCACCTCACACGAGTCCTCATGGACGATGGCAACAGCCTGAACCTGCTCTATCAGGATACAATGCGCAAAATGGGCATCGACCCCTCAAGGATCAAGCCCACAAAAACCACCTTCAAAGGTGTCATACCAGGTGTAGAGGCCTGTTGCATGGGCGCAATCACACTGGAAGTGATCTTCGGATCTCTGGACAGTTACTGTACCGAAGAGTTACTCTTCGACATCGTCCCCTTTCGCAGTGACTATCAGGCATTGCTCGGACGAACCGTGTTTGCTCGGTTCAACGTGGTGCCACATTATGCCTACCATAAACTCAAGATGCCCGGCCCGCGCGGCGTCATCACGGTTAATGGTAGGGCCGAACTCCCCCTCACTGCCGAAGAATCTACCACCGCTTTAAAAGCAAGAGCAATGGATGGCACCTCCCAATCGAACCTCGAGTCGATGGCCAAGCTCACGGACTCCGTCAAAGGAGTCCGAACTACTGTGCAGCAGGATAGCCCGGCCCGTTCAGAGCTTAATTAAAAACACTCCAGCAAAAATTAAGACAAGCCACATACTGCGGCTCAACTGCTTTGTGGCGAAAAACCATTTCTTGCATTTTCTTCGCAGGTTCACCTTTGCGTAGGCCAGGACGGATGGCGTGGAAATAGCGCGAGCATGTAAGGGAATCGCCAGATACTCCCCTCTATGATCATCCGACTACACTCTGGATCCGCATACACCTTCCTCCTGCCTGGTCTCAGCAGGTTCCGCAGTCATATTTCTTTTTATGACATTACCTGTACTCATACGCATTGACGTATTATTCAAATACAACATGTGGGTTTATATGATGCTCGTCTGCTGCTATTTCTTATTAAAAATCTTTTGTTAAAAGGCAGCTGCATATCGCGATATGCCTTAATATGCCAGGGGCTTCATTATACCCATACTACAGCAAAAAAAGTCCGAACACCTTCACGGCAGTTCGGCACCCCGAACTTATAGCATTATATGCATCAGCTCTAAATCATGTCTTGGGTCAATAGTTGGGTTTGCCCGGCTCCTATGTTTTGGTACCTTACGTTCCGCTATATCGGCTAAGGTAGCACAGGGAGAACTACTGCGATTGTGTCCCAGTTCTTCCGGACAAGCACCTCAGTAGAGAAAGCCGAAAACTAACTGTCATGATGCAGCGAGAGCTGGTCAGCTCTTCGAGAGGTTGCAAAATCTTTAAGGATTTCTTCCGCATAATGCCATAACCAATGCAGCGTGCAATGGATCGGTGTTTCTTCTGATCAGGTGCTTATAGAGCCCCTCGTGCGGTCTTCCGAACACCAGGGGCTGCGCCTACCTTCCTTTTAAAACTCCTATGGCTAAGTGAGAGTGATAATGCCCTATGGTTTGATTGCCTGGTTCGTTATGCTGAACACCTCCTTCATTGACCCAAAACTGGGATAAAGAGTGCTCAGGTTTATCCCGAACACCCCCGTACTTACTACGTGGGGGCAGAAGCCGACGACTGGCCAACTCTCAGGATTAATATATAAAATGGCCACACATGAGGAAAAACTTTCAAACGACAAGCAATAAATAATAGAAATGACCTTGTTCAAACATTACAAAGGACAAACATGACCATATTCATGGAAATATAATGTCCTTGGTGCATTGCTCCGCTGCAAGGCGGGCTCCTTTCAAGACACCTTCATAATACAGTTCGGGCTTGCGGTGCTCCTTCCCCTCTAGCGGTCCCTCGGTCATCATCTTTTCCGCATCCATCTTCCCCCAATGCACTTTTGCACGGGCGAAGGCCATTCGCGCACCCTCTATACAGACCGACCGCTTGATGACCTCGAGTCAAGGGCAGGCACTCACAAGCCGCTTCACGAGCCCGAAGTAACTACTCGAAATCGGCTCGGCGGGCCATAGTCGGATAATTACATCCTTCATGGCTAGCTCGGCCGCCTTATGCAGTTCGATCAGCTGCTTTAGTTGATTGGAGAAAGGCACCGGATAATTCGGCGCAATATACTGCATCCAGAAGAGCTTATCCGCAGTATTCCTTTCTTAGGCTCGGTAGGATTGGGCGGCATCAGATATGCTGCGCGGCAGCTCCGCAAATACCCCTGGAGAAATCAGAATTCAAACTATCAACGTTACTTTCTCCTTTCAAATACCCGCTTTGTATAGAAAAGGCCTTACCAGCCGCAATCTTCCTCACCTCCTAGATTTCCTTCAGGGCACCTTGGGCTTCCCCCCGGGCATCACTTGTGGCTTGGCAAGCCTAGGAGAGTTCGGATTCTTTCCCTGATAAACTCTGCTCCAAGGTCTCGCATTTCATCATGGCCTCTTGAAGCTCTTGTTCAGCCTCAATAACTCGGGCCTCGTGCTTTTCGTGAAGAGCCTGCTCTGCGGCTGCCATCTACTCGGCTTCGACCAAAACCTTCTTAAGAGCCTCAATTTCGGCCATCGCCCCTAGAGCACATCATAAAAATATTTTCATCATGCACACTCAATCATTTGTGCTCAATGAACAGGTTTCTGCATACCTTGGTTATCCTCCAGCTGTTTCTTCACTTGGTCAAGTTCTCCTCCAGCCCGCTCCATACTATGCCTTAGTCCGGATACTTTTGCAGCATGAGAGGCAGCAGTCGCTACAGACGCCTGCTTATGAAGAAGAGATAGATGTCATCAAGTGAGTCTCCTACGAACATAAAATTGATCCTCTGTCCGGTTCTTCTTTTCACCGAACAGTGTATCAGGGGCTGCTATCTGTACTATGACGCTCTTCCAAACCTCATAAAACATACCTCGAAGCCTCTTATAAGGCTGACACAGGATTCATTCAGTCCACTCTCAATGGACTGAATCTTCTCAATCACCGCACCCATAAGGGCACGGTGTTCATCAACGATGGAGGCGCCCTTCAGCGCCACCAATAAAGCATCCGACACCTCGGGTTGGACAGAGGTCGCCGTTGGAACAGACACTCCCCTCCAGCCAATGGAGGCCGACTGCCTGATTCTGGGGCCTTATTGGTCTCCAGGATTGTGTCCGTTTGGGGGCCGGATTCAAGATGACCCCCGCCGTCGACGTCCATGGGAGCCTTCTCTCCCGTGTGTTCGGACCCCGAGGTTTGGCCTGCTGGCGCCGCCTTTGCGATCTCCCCCCCTCCGTGGCCTTGGTCCTTCTGGGACGAAACCTTGGTGTCATTCATATGTCTTGGGGAGGGGGCCTTCGGGGGTGTCCCGCTCTCCATAGCATCCGAACCCAGCAAATCCTCCGACGAGGATTGTTCGGCGTGGGACCTCGCAGGACTGTAAAAAGTATGGCTCAGATTAAAATGTTATGCCATGACAAGTCTAGACGCGTAAGCATGTTTGGATTTTATACTCACGAGTTCACCCGGGGCTGGGCCCTGGGATCCCACTCCGGGCTGCTATCGGCGGCGGCAGTGGACTCCTCTGGAAGGGGAGATTTTCACCTCTTAGGCGACTCGACCTCCAAGGATGTGGAGGCCGTCCTTTTCTTTCTTCCCCCTGCGGGGGATTCGTCTCCCTCCTCCTCCTCGTCCTCTTCGGAGGAAGAATGGGCATTGGAGTCTTCTAATTTTGTGTCCGAAGCGCCATGGTGACGGATGCCGCCCTGGTCTTCTTGGCCTCCTTTTCGGCCTTCTTCTTCGGTGCCTTCTAAGGCGCCGGGACCAGCATCTTCGTCAGAAGTGGGCCGGCCGGTTCTTCTGGCAGTGGGGCCGGACAGTAGATCCGCCCAACCTTCTTCGCCCAGCCCTAGGAAAGTTGTGGGAAATACATTAAGCATTTTCCTAAGGATATGCCAATAAAACATATGAATTGTCAACATACGATTACTTACCGAACTTGTAGGGCGGGATAGTTGGCACCCGCGGTCCTCGGCGGAGTCCGGCCATGATTTGCCGGACTTGAAAAGCACCTTCCAGATGTCCTCGTGCGAGGAGCTGAAGAGCTCTAGCAGGGTCTAGTGCTTGGCTGGGTTGAACTCCCATAAATTGCAAGCCCGATGTTGACAAGGTAGAATGCGGCGAACTAACATCACCTGGACTACATTGACAAGCTTGATGTTCTTGTCTTCCATATCTTGGATGCACGTCTGGAGCACCGATAGTTCGTCAGACGAAGCCCAGTCCAAGCCCTTCTTGGGACAGGACGTAAGTCGCAGGGGGGCTCTGAATCTGAACTCCGGAGCGGCGGCCCATTACTTGCCACGCGGCTCAGTGATGTAAAACCACTGCTACTGCCACTCCTTGACAGAATCATTGAAAGTACCTGTTGGCCATGTAACGTTGGGCATCTTGCTCACCATGGTGCCTCCGCACTCGGCGTGCTCGCCGCTCTCTACCTTGGGCTTCATGTTAAACACCTTCAGCCATAAGCCAAAGTGCGGCAGGATGCGGAAAAAGGCCTCATACACGACGATGAATGTCGATATGTTGAGGAAGGAATTTGGGGATAGATCATGAAAATCAATTCCGTAATAATACATGATGCCGCGAACGAATGGGTGAAGGGGAAACCCTAGCCCGCGGACAAAATGAGGGGGGAATACCACCCTATCGTGGGGTGTTGGAGTGGGGATGATCTGTCCCGCCGTCGGAAGACGGTGGCCAAT
>NC_057798.1:463665464-463668644 GCF_018294505.1 Triticum aestivum | reverse complement strand
TTTTTGATATCCTTCTCCCGGATGGTAGAGGCCATCCACTTGCCTCCTGCTCCGGATCCGGACATTTTTGGAAAGCCTTTTTGGGCGGAGAAGACGAACGCTTGGGCACTAGGGCTCGAGCGAAAAGGAATGGATGAGCAGAGGAAGAAGAAGGCATGGGTGAAAAGGGGAGTTCTTATCCCCTTATAAAGGCAGCGGAGATCCTGCGCCTCCCCACTTGCCCGGTAAATTCACTTATTCCCCAAGCACCACGATTGATGGCACGGTTGGGTTACCCACACTCGTATTGATGAGAATCCCGTGATAAGGGGACACGATCTCTGCTTCGACAAGACGTGGCGACAAAACTACCTCGCGATATGTGTGGTGGAAGGTTGTGAAAAGTGGTTCGAATAATGATCGAGTCATGGTGTGAAGTCACGCTATGGAAAATTGTCAGCAGATTAGATCTGTGGAATATTGTTCTCTCTACGGTGGTATGTGGAATTTGTTTTGCAGAGCCGGACATGACTCTCGTGTTCAAAATCTTCTATGGAGTATTCGGAGAAGGAACCTGCCTTGCCATGCCGAAGACAATCTGCGCGCCGGACTCATCATCATTGAAGCCTGGTTCAGGGGCTACTGAGGGAGTCCGGGATTAAGGGGTCCTCGGACAACCGGACTATATACTTTGGCCGGACTGTTGGACTATGAAGATACAAGATTGAAGACTTTGTCCCGTGTCTGTGTGGGGCTCTCCTTTGCATGGAAGGCAAGCTCGGCAAGTCAGATATGTAGATCTCCTTCTCTATAACCGACTCTATGTAACCCTAGCCCCCTCCGGTGTCTATATAAACCGGAGGGTTTAGTCCGTAGGATAACAACAATCATAATCATAGGCTAGCTTCTAGGGTTTAGCCTCTACGATCTCGTGGTAGATCAACTCTTGTAATACTCATATCATCAAGATCAATCAAGCAGGAAGTAGGGTATTATCTCCATCGAGAGGGCCCGAACCTGGGTAAACATCGTGTCCCCCGCCTCCTGTTACCATTAGCCTTAGACGCATAGTTCGGGACCCCCTACCCGAGATCCGCCGGTTTTGACACTGACACCCACAAGCACCAATCTATAGTTTTGATACAAAGATTGAACACAAGAGATGAACTAGGGTTTGAGAGGAGTTGGTGCTGTGAAGATGTTAATGAAGATAGCTCTCCCCAAGATGGGGGAGTTGTTGGTGATGATGATGACGATGATTTCCCCCTCCGGGAGGGAAGTTCCCCCGGCGGAATCGCTCCGCCGAAGGGAAAAAGTGCTCCTGCCCAAGTTCCGCCTCGAGGCAGCGGCGCTTCGTCCCGAATGTCCTCCTCTGATTTTTTTCTAGGTCAGAATGGCTTATATACCAGAAGATGGGCACCGGAGGTGAGCCGAGGAGGGCAGCACCCACCAGGGCGCGCTTAGGCCTCTTAGCGCGCCCAGGTGGGTTGTTCCCACCTGGTGGCCCTCCTCTGGTACTTATTTGCTCCAATATTTATTAAATATTCCACAAAAATTCCTTGGGAAGTTTCAGCTCATTTGGAGTTGTGCGGAATAGGTAGCTTGACGTAGCTTTTTCAGGTCCAGATTTCCAGCTGCCGGAATCCCCCCTTGGTGCATACCTTGCATATTATGAGGGAAAAGGCATTAAAATTACTCCAAAAAGCATTATTATACAATAAAACAGCATAAATAATAGTAGGAAAACATGATGCAAAATGGACGTACCAACTTCCCCAAGCTTAGACCTTGCTTGTCCTCAAGTGAAAACCGAAATCAAAAAACATGCCCACATGCTTAGAGAGAGAGGTGTTTATAACAACAAAAATACAGACATAGCAGCAGCATGTGACTTATTATAATAGCAACAAACTTAAATATAAAACTTTTATCATAGAACTTTTATCATAGACTTTTCATGAACAAGTTACAATCATCACAACATCGAAGTATAAAGCATAAACTCTATTGGAAACCGACAAACTATGTTCTTAGTCAACTTTGAAACTACAATTCATCATCTTTTCAGGAAGGGTGTCGAACCCACAAGGAGCTAAAGGTAAGATCAATATTCTGTCAAGTCCTATCTGCCACTGATACGACTCTACGTACATCGAAAAAGTTTGCTTCCAACTAGAAATGAGAAATAAAACTATGTTGTGGGTATGAAGTATATAACTTTGCATGATATCGGAGAGCTAAAATATAAAAGTAGGTGCTATTATCATAAATTTGAATATATTACTAAATATTGTAAATAGCGAGTGTGGATAATGATGGGTCGGTGTGCGGAATTATCCTAGGCAATTGTTAACAAGACCGGTGGTCGTCATTGCAATTTCATATGAGGGAGAGGCATAAGCTAACATACTTTCTCTTCTTGGATCATATGCACTTATGATTGGAACTCTAGCACGCATCCGCAACTACTAAAGATCATTAAGGTAAAACCCAACCATAGCTTTAACATATCAAGTCCCCTTTATCCCATATGCCACAACCCCCTTACTCGGGTTTATGCTTCTGTCACTCAAGCAACCCACTATAAGCGAATCATGAACGTATTACAACACCCTACAGCGGGATCCCTCACGCTTGCGCGACACGGAGGGCACAATAGGACAGCACCAAAATAATACATACAACTCATACCAATCTAGATCATCAATCAACCCAAAGACAAAGTATATCTACTCAAAACATCATAGGATGGGAACACATCATTGGATCATAATATGTGGCATAAAGCACCATGTTCAAGTAGGGATTACAACGGGGTGCGGGAGATTGGACCGCGTAAAAGAGATGAGGATGGTGATGATGATGGTGATGTTGATGAAGACGATCACCGTGGTGATGATTCCCCTCCCGATGGCACTCCGACGCCATTGAGAGAGAGGAGGAGAGGTTCTCCCCCTTGTGCTTCCTCCTCCATGGCCTACCCCCTGGATGGGGAGAGGTTCCCCCTCTGGTCCTTGGCCTTCATGGCGATGATGGCCCCGCTGAGATCCTTCCCCATGGCCTTCGGTGATGATGGCTCTCTCCGGCAGGGTGCCAGAGAGGGCCTAGATTGATTTCTCGTGGCTACAGAGGCTTGTGGCGGCGGAACTTCCGATCTAGGTTATTTTCTGGAGGTTTGGGCATTTGTAGGAGAGGTTGGCG
>NC_057798.1:463642495-463665309 GCF_018294505.1 Triticum aestivum | reverse complement strand
GGGGGGTCTCCGAGTCGTCCGCGAGATAGGGGGCGCACCCAGGGGGGTAGGGCGTGCCCTCCACCCTCGTGGACGGCTCGAGACTCTTCTGCTCCATCTCCGATGCTCCGTGGGCTTCTTCTGGTCCATACAAAATGTCAAAAATTGGCACGTCAATTGGACTCCGTTTGGTATTCCTTTTCTGTAAAACTCAAAAACAAGGAAAAAACAGAAACTGGCACTGGGCTCTAGGTTATTAGGTTAGTCCAAAAAATCATATAAAATAGTGTATAAATGCATATAAAACATCCAAGATGGATAATATAATAGCATGAATACTTCATAAATTATAGATATGTTGGAGAAGTATCAACATCCCCAAGCTTAATTCATGCTCGTCCTCGAGTAGGTAAATGATAAAATAAATAATTTATGAAGTGTGAATGCTAGCAAGTGCTTAAGTTTGATTGATGATAGTTTCAATCACTTCTTCTATCATCATTATATATCATAATAGTAGCTCAACTCATAAAACTTCTCATGATCAAGTAACAAGCTATTCACATGTTAAAGTATAGATCATAAACTTTCTTGAAAACTAACAAACCATGCTCTTAGTCATCAAACAATTGCAATTCATCTTATTTTTAGGAAGGGTCCATGTAAGAGCTTGGATTCAGCAAACTCCACATACTCAACTATCATCTAATCTTTTCCAATTGCTAACACTCATGTGATATTTATGGGTTCAAAGTTTCAATCGGACACATAGAAAGATAGGGGCTTATAATTTCGCCTCCCAACCTTTTACCTCAAGGGTAATGTCAACAATAATACTTTATGAAAACCTACATCCAAGTGGATATATATATCCGGATCGCTCCAACACAAAGTGCTCGCCAAAGGAAAAAGTGTAAAAAGGAAAGGTGATGATCACCAAGACTCTTGTATAAGGGTAAAAATAAAATTAAAAGATAGGCCCTTCGCAGAGGGAAGCAGAGGTTGTCATGCGCTTTTATGGTAGGATGCACAAAATCTTAATGCAAAAGAATGTCACTTTATTTTGCCGCTTGTGATAAAGAACTTTATTATGCAGTCCGTCGCTTTTATTTCTTCCCTATCACAAGTTCGTATAAAGCTTATTTTCTTCGCACTAATAGATCATACATATTTAAGGAGCAATTTTTATTGCATGCATCGACGACAACTTACTTGAAGGATCTTACTCAACCCGTAGGTAGGTATGGTGGAGTCTCATGGAAAAACTGGTTTAAGGGATGTTTGGAAGCACAAGTAGTATCTCTACTTGGTGCAAAGAATTTGGCTAGCATGAGAGGGAGAGGCAAGCTCAACATGTTGGATGATCCAAGACAATATAACGTTTCAGATATAGGAAAACATAACCCATTAAGTTGTCTTCCTTGTCCAACATCAAGTTTTTAGCATGTCATATTTTAATGAGTGCTCACAATCACAAAAGATTTCCAAGATAGTATATTTATATGTGAAATCTCTCTTCTTTCAATATTATTTCATGAATTGTTCAAGTGACCAATTCTGCGTTTGCTAACTTTCAATAAGTTTACTACCTATACTTATTATGTGTGAAGTAATTACTCCCCATGTTATAAGCATATGAAACATATATATATATATATGAATTCACATTTATGATATTCAATTCATTCAACCATTTACTCATAGGATATACGTGAAGCACGCGAGTAAATGACAAACTACTCCAGAAAGATATAAGTGAAGAACACTGAGTAGTCAAATAATTAACTAGCCATGGGAGGATTATTTTTAATTCAAGATTTCATATCCAATTATTTTATTCAAACAGCAAGTAAAATTAAAAATACGCTCCAAACAAAACACATATCATGTGACGAATAAAAATATAGCTCCGAGTAAGGTATACCGATAGTTTTGAAGACGAAAGAGGGGATGCCTTCCGGGGCATCCCCAAGCTTAGGCGCTTAAGTCTTCCTTGAATATTACCTCGGGGTGACTTGGGAATCCCCAATCTTAGTGTCTTTCCACTCCTTATTCTCCTCATATCAATATCTCACCTAAAGCTTGAAAACTTCAATCACACAAAACTTAACAGAACTTCGTGAGATGGATTAGTATGATAAAGAGTAAACCATTCACTTTGGTACTGTCAAAGACAAGGTTCAAAATTGTTCTCACACAATGCCTACTGTACCATATCATTTCTAAAATTTATATTGAGAAATATAAGCCATAGAAACTAGAAAACAAGCAAACTATGCAATGAAAACAGAATCTGTCAGAAACAGAACAGTCTGTAATGATCTGAACAGCGACCATACTTATGCTACTCCAAAAATTATGAAATAAATTGGTGCACATGAGGAATTTGTCTATTAATCTTCTGAAAAAATAATAAACTCAAAATTAATCTTCTGTAAAAAATGACAGCTAATCTCGTGAGTGCAAAGTTTCTATTTTTTACAGCAAGATCACATTAACTTTCACCCAAGTCTTCCCAAAGGTCTTACTTGGCACTTCATTGAAACAAAAGCTATAAAACACGATTAATACAGTAGATTAATCATGTAAACACACAAAAACAGTAAGAATAAATATTGGGTTGTCTCCCAACAAGTGCTTTTCTTTAATGCCTTTTAGCTAGGCATGATGATTTCAATGATGCTCACATAAAAGATAAGAATTGAAACATAAAGAGAGCATCATGAAGAATATGACTAGCACATTTAAATCTAACCCACTTACTATGCCTAGGGATTTTATGATCACACAATTTATGGGAACAATAATCAACTAGCATAGGAAGGTAAAACAAGTATAACTTCAAAACTTCAAGCAAATAGAGAGGAAACTTGATATTACTGCAACTCCTACAAGCATGTATTACTCCCTATTAATAATTTTCAGTAGCATCATGAATGAGTTCAACAATATAACCATCACATAAAGCATTCTTTTCATGATCTACAAGCATAGAAATTTTACTACTCTCCACATAAGCAAAATTCTTCTCATTCAGAATAGTGGGGGCAAACTCAACAAAATAACTGTCATGTGAGGCATAATCCAATTGAGATTTAATATCATGATGAAAAGTTTCATGGTTAAAATTATTATTTATAGCATACATGTCATCACAATAATCATCATAGATAGCAACTTTATTCTCATAAACAATTGGAACCTCTTCCGAGATAGTGGGATCATTACTAACTAAAGTTGACACTCTTCCAAATCCACTTTCATAAATATCACACTAAGATTCAAAACCCAAAATAGTGGGATCACTAATTCCTAAAGTTGACACTCTTCCAAACCCACTTTATATGATAGTATTATTCATACTCCAAAAGATATAAGTGAAGATCATGGAGCATTCTACAATTAATATAGACTAACCAATATCCAAGCTCAAAATATATAAGTGAAGCACACAGAGCATTCTGTAAAACCATACTCAAAAGATATAAGTGAAGCACATGAAGCATTCTATAAATAATGAAGGTCTATCTCATACTAGCATGGTTCCTAAAGAAAAAGAAAATCACAAGGGACACAAATCATGTGAACAAAACAAAAACCGAGGTATACCGATAATTGTTGAAGAAGAAAGATGGGATGCCAACCGGGGCATCCCCAAGCTTAGATGCTTGAGTATCCTTGAATTATTTACTTGGGGTGCCTTGGGATCCCCAAGCTTTAACTCTTGCCTCTCTTTATTCTTCTCACATTGGTAACTCCTCGTTCTTCGAACACTTCATCCACACAAAACTTAACAAAAACTTTGTGAGATCCGTTAGTATAATAAAGCAAATCACTACTTTAGGTACTGTTGCAAACTCATTTAAATTTAATATTAGCACTTTATCTACTGTATTCCAACTTCACCATGGTTCATATCCCCTGATACTACCCATTGATTCATCCAAATAAGTGAACAACACATAGAAAACAGAATTTGTCAAAAACAGGATAGTCTGTAGTAATCTGGAAATTTAGTAAACTTATGTAACTCCAAAAATTCTAAATAAAATATGGAAATTTAAAAAATTTGTATAGAAGTAATGTGCAAAATGTTTAAGACCCATTCTACTTTCCAGTAAAAAATGTAAAATCATGCGCTATAGTCAAAGTTTGTGTTTTTGTACTGCACATAGCAAACAAGCAATCTAATCATCCTAAAACCAAAGCTTGTAATATTATTTTTATAATACAATGGATATATACAAGGGGATAATTATTTTCAGAGAAGCTTCCACGATTTTTTTACATTGTTTCCATGATCATGAACACAAGTGCTCAAGGTCGACCCTCACTTGTTCAATGCATAACCTTCCAATCACTTCTCTTATTGAATTTTTTTTTAGGCATGAGAGGCAAGTAATTTTTTTTTGTATTTTCATTATTTTAATTTTTTTTTGCATGTTTCACCCACAACTAAATAGAAACAAAAAGGGAAAACAAAATCTAATTAGTTAAGAAAGCAAACAAGCACACACACGAGAATATCAACCCCACGCTATTGCTCCCCGGCAACGACGCTAGAAAAGAGCTTGATAATCCCCAAGTGCAGGGGATCATCGTAGCAATTCCCAAAGGTGGAAGTGATTAGTATGGAGTGTCGAACCCACAAGGAGCTAAAGGTAAGATCAATATTCTCTCAAGTCCTATATGCCATTGATACGACTCTACGTACACCGAACGTTTGCTTCCAACTAGAAGCGAGAAATAAAACTACGTTGTGGGTATGAAGAGGATAACTTTGCATGATATCGGAGAGCTAAAATATAAAAGTAGGTGCTGTTATCATAAATTTAGAATATATTACTAAATATTATAAATAACGAGTGTGGAATAATGATGGGTCGGTGTGCGGAATTATCTTAGGCAATTGTTAACAAGACCGGTGGTCGTCATTGCAATTTCATATGAGGGAGAGGCATAAGCTAACATACTTTCTCTTCTTGGATCATATGCACTTATGATTGGAACTCTAGCAAGCATCCGCAACTACTAAAGATCATTAAGGCAAAACCCAACCATAGATTTGACATATCAAGTCCCCTTTATCCAATACGCCACAACCCCCTTACTCGGGTTTATGCTTCTGTCACTCAAGCAACCCAGTATAAGCGAATCATGAACGTATTGCAACACCCTACAGCGGGAATACCTCACGCTTGCGCGACATAGAGGGTACAATAGGACAACACCAAAATAAAACATACAACTCATACCAATCTAGATCATCAATCAACCCAAAGAAAGAGTATATCTACTCAAAACATCATAGGATGGCAACACATCATTGGATCATAATATGTGGCATAAAGCACCATGTTCAAGTAGCGATTACAATGGAGTGCAGGAGAGTGGACCGCGTAAAAGAGATGAGGATGGTGATGATGATGGTGATGTTGATGAAGACCGATGACCCACAAGTGTAGGGGATCTATCGCAGTCCTTTCTATAAGTAAGAGTGTCGAACCCAACGAGGAGCAGAAGGAAATGACAAGCGGTTTTCAGGAAGGTATTCTCTACAAGCACTGAAATTGTAGGTAACAGATAGTTTTGTGATAAGGTAATTTGTAACGGGTAACAAGCAATGAAAGTAAATAAAGTGTAGTAAGATGGCCCAATCCTTTTTGTAGCAGAGGACAATCCTGGAAAAATTCTTATATGGAGGAAAACGCTCCCGATGACACATGGGAATTATCGTCAAGCTAGTTTTCATCACGCTCATATGATTCGCATTCATTACTTTGGTAATTTGATATGTGGGTGGACCGGTGCTTGGGTACTTCCCTTTCTTGGACAAGCATCCCACTTATGATTATCCCTATTGCAAGCATCCGCAACTACAAAAGAAGTATTAAGGTAAACCTAACCATAGCATGAAACAATATGGATCCAAATCAGCCCCTTACGAAGCAACACATAAACTAGGGTTTAAGCTTCTGTCACTCTAGCAACCCATCATCTACTTATTACTTCCCAATGCCTTCCTCTAGGCCCAAACAATGGTGAAGTGTCATGTAGTCGATGTTCACATAACAACACTAGAGGAGAGATGATACGTCTCCGTCGTATCTATAATTTTTGATTGTTCCATGCCAATATTATTCAACTTTCATATACTTTTGGCAACTTTTTATACTATTTTTGGGACTAACATATTGATCCAGTGCCCAGTGCCAGTTCCTGTTTGTTGCATGTTTTATGTTTCGCAGAAACCCCATATCAAACGGAGTCCAAACGGGATAAAAATGGACGGAGATCATTTTTGGAATATTTATGATTTTTGGGAAGAAAAACCAACGCGAGACGGTACCCGAGGGGGCCACAAGGCAGGGGGGCGCGCCCAGGGGGGCAGGTGCGCCCCTGACCCTCGTGGGCACCCCGTAAGGCGGTTGATGCTCTTCTTTTGCCGCAAGAAAGCTAATTTTCGGAGAAAAATCTTGGCAAAGGTTTCAATCCAATCGGAGTTATGGATCCCCGGATATATAAGAAATAGTGAAAGGGCAGAATTTGAGAACGCACAAACAGAGAGAGACAGAGAGACAGATCCAATCTCGAAGGGACTCTCGCCTCTCCCACGCCATGGGAGCGAAGGACCAGAGGGGAAACCCTTCTCCCATCCAGGGAGAAGGTCAAGGAAGAAGAAGAAGAAGAAGGGGGGCTCTCTCCCCCTTGCTTCCGGTGGCGCCGGAACGCCGCCGGGGGCCATCATCATCACCGCGATCTACACCAACACCTCTGCCATCTTTACCAACATCTCCATCACCTTCCCCCATCTATATTCAGCGGTCCACTCTCCCGCAACCCACTGTACAATCTACTTGAACATGGTGCTTTATGCTTCATATTATTATCCAATGATTTGTTGCCATCCTATGATGTCTAAGTAGATTTTTGTTGTCCTAATGGTGATTGATGAATTGCTATGATTGGTTTAATTTGCTTTTGGTTATGTTGCTGTCCTAATGTTCCCTCCATGCCGCGCAAGCGTGAGGGATTCCCGCTGTAGGGTGTTGCAATACATTCATAACCCGAGTAAGGGGGTTGTGGCGTATGGGATAAAGGGGACTTGATGCTTTAATGCTATGGTTGGGTTTTACCTTAATGATCTTTAGTAGTTGCGGATGCTTGCTAGAGTTCCAATCATAAGTGCACATGATCCAAGAAGAGAAAGTATGTTAGCTTATGCCTCTCCCACATAAAACTTGCTATCGGTCTAGTGAAGTAGTCAATTGCTTAGGGACAATTTCACAACTCCTACGACCACTTTTCCACACTCATTATATTTACTTTATTGCTTCTTTATCTAAATAGCCCCTAATTTTTATTTACGTGCTCTTTATTTTCTTGCAAACCTATCCAATAACACTACAAAGTAATTCTAGTTTCATACTTGTTCTAGGTAAGGCGAACACTAAGCGTGCGTAGAGTCGTATCAGTGGCAGATAGAACTTGAGAGAATATTTGTTCTACCTTTAGCTCCTCGTGGGTTCGACACTCTTACTTATCAAAAGAGGCTACAATTATCGCCTACACTTGTGGGTTATCAAGAGACAACATACATCTCATCAAAATATCAAGCGAATACCACATTCACATGACTACTTATAGTAATACTTCACCCATGTCCTCAGGAACAAACGTAACTACTCACAAAGCATATTCATGTTCATAATCAGAGGAGTATTAATATGCATTAAGGATCTGAACAAATGATCTTCCACCGAATAAACCAACTAGCATCAACTACAAGGAGTAATCAACACTACTAGCAACCAACAAGTACCAATCTGAGGTTTTAGTACAAAGATCGGATACAAGAGATGAACTAGGGTTTGAGAGGAGATGGTGCTGCTGAAGATGTTGATGGAGATTGACCCCCTCCCGATGAGAGGATCGATGGTGATGACGATGGTGATGATTTCCCCCTCCCGGAGGAAAGTTTCCCCGGCAGAAAAGCTCCACCGGAGCCCTAGATTGGTTCCGCCAAGGTTCCGCCTCGTGGCGGCGGAGTTTCGCCCCGAAAGTTTGCTTATGATTTTTTCCAGGGTAAAAGACTTCATATAGAAGAAGATGGCCACCGGAGGGCTGCCAGGGGGCCCACGAGGCAGGGGGCACACCCAGGGGGTAGGGCACGCCCCCCACCCTCGTGGACGGTGGGTGGCCCCCCTCTGGTATTTCTTCCGCTCAGTATTTTTTATTAATTCCAAAAATGACTTTCATGAAGTTTCAGGACTTTTGGAGCTGTGCAGAATAGGTCTCTAATGTTTGCTCCTTTTCCAGCCCAGAGTCCCAGCTGCCGGCATTCACCCTCTTCATGTAAACCTTGTAAAATAAGAGAGAATAGGCATAAATATTGTGACATAACGTGAAATAACAGCCCATAATGCAATAAATATCAATATAAAAGATGATGCAAAATGGACGTATCAACTCCCCCAAGCTTAGACCTCGCTTGTCCTCAAGCGGAAGCCGATATCGAAAAATATGTCCACATGTTTAGAGATAGAGGTGTCGATAAAATAAAATACGGACATGAGGGCATCATGATCATTCTTATGACAGCAACATAAATATATTTTATCATATGATTTCTTATGCTCAAGTAACAATCTATTCACAATGTCAAGTATGAATCAGAAACTTCATTGAAAACCAACAAACTATGATCTCGGTCATTGAAGCAATTGCAATTTATCATAAGATCGGAAAGAGTTGAAATAAGAGCTTTTCAGCAAGTCGACATACTCAACCATCATTTAGTCTTTCATAATTGCTAACACTCACGCAATACTTATGGGTATGGAGTTTTAATCGGACACAAAGAAAGATAGGGGCTTATAGTGTTGCCTCCCAACCTTTTACCTCAAGGGTAATGTCAACAATAATAGTTCATGCTTACTTACATCCAATTGGATATATATATCAGGATCTTTCCAACACGAGGTGCTTGCCAAAGGATAAAATATAAAAAGGAAAGGTGAAGATCACCATGACTCTGGCATATGATAAAACTAAAAGATAGGCCCTTCACAGAGGGAAGTAGAGGTTCTCATGTGCTTTTTGGTTGGATGCACGAAATCTTAATGCAAAAGAACGTCACTTTATATTGCCACTTGTGATATGGACCTTTATTAATGCAGTCTATCACTTTTATTGCTTCCATATCACAAGATCGTATAAAGCTTATTTTCTCCACACTAATAAGTCATACTTATTTAGAAAGGAATTTTTATTGCATGCAACATGGCAACTTACTTGAAGGATCTTACTCAATCCATAGGTAGATATGGTGGACTCTCATGGCAAAACTGGGTTTAAGGATATTTGGAAGCACAAGTAGTATTTCTACTTGGTGCAAGGAATTTTGGCTAGCATGAGGGGGAAAAGCAAGCTCAACATGTTGGATGATCCATGACAATATACTTTAATTCAGATATGAGAAAACATAACCCTTTACGTTGTCTTCCTTGTCCAACATCAACTCTTTAGTATTTCATATTTTAATGAGTGCTCACAATCATAAAAGATGTCCAAGATAGTATATCTATATGTGAAAACCTCTCTTTCTTTATCACTTCCTATTAATTGCAACGATGACCAAAACTTTGTTTGCCAATTCTCAACAACTTTTAATCATCATACTCTTTATATGTGAAGTCATTACTCTCCATAAGATTAATATGATCTCTTTTATTTCTTTTTATACTTTTATTCACTCAAGATCATCGCAAGATAGCAAAGCCCTTGACTCAACACTAATCTTTATTATATATAGCTCACGGACTCGATTACAGAGAGGGATCATAAGGCAAAACTCAAAACTAAACCATACCAAAACTTTATTCTACTAGATCAAGATATTACTAAAAGGATTGAACTAAGAAAAATGGTAAAGATAGGAGTGTGATGGTGATACGATACCGGGGCAACTCCTCCAAGCTTGGTAGTTGCCAAGGGGAGTGCCCATACCCATTTGATTATGTCTCCTTTGCTGGTGAAGAAGGTGGTGGTGATGATGGATAGTCGCACATCGAGCGTAGGAGCTCTTCCAATTTGCGGATAATGCCCTTGAGTGCGACGATATTATCCTTCATCAAAATATTATCACGTGTGAGATTCTTGTTTTGTATGTGAGCTAACTCAATCATCTTTAAAGCTTCAATCTCAGTTGGGGTAAATAGGTCGGGAAGAGGTTGGATGTCTTCTTCTTCTGCCGCTGGAGCTTGATACTCCATGTCCTTCTTGATCCTATCCTCGTTGATCTCCCCAGGCCCTTCTCTCTTCAGCTCCATCTTCATCATCCAAGCATCGTTGCCTTCATTATTAGAGGAGGGTGACGACATGATGCCTGGAATTGACAAATCTGACAGAAAACAGCCCGAAACAAAGATAGAGGATATTTGCGTGATACAGTGGTCAAAACATCCAGGAGATTATATAATGAATTTTTACCGACCAAAAGAAGTATCGAGCAAGAAAACGGAGCCCGGAGAGCACACGAGGTGCCCACGAGGAAGGGGCGCGCCCAGGGGGTAGGGGGTGCCATCCACCCTCGTGGACGCCTCCTGTCCTTCCCGGACTACTTCTTATTTTCCTTTTTTCTTAAATACTCCAAAACAGGAGAAAAATTTCTATTAGAATTGTTTTGGAGACGGTTTACTTACCGTACCACATACCTATTCCTTTTTGGAGTCTGAAACGTTCTGGAAAGTGTCCGTTATGTATTCCTCCGGGGTTACGGTTTTAATAACATTAGTTTCAACATTTATAGGGTTACTTGAGATATAATGTTTGATTCTTTGACCGTTCACCACCTTCGGATTTGTGCCTTCGAAGTTGTTGATTTTTATGGCACCAGAACGATAGACCTCCTCGATAACATAAGGGCCTTCCCATTTAGAGAGAAGTTTTCATGCAAAAAATCTTAAACGAGAGTTGAATAGCAACACATAATCACCTACATTAAACTCACTCTTTTGTAACCTTTTGTCATGCGACCTTTTAACTTTTTCTTTAAACAATTTGACATTCTCATAGGCCTGGGTTCTCCACTCATCAAGTGAGCTAATGTCAAATAGCCTCTTCTCACTGGCAAGTTTGAAATCATAATTGAGCTCTTTAATGGCCCAATATGCCTTGTGTTCAAGTTCGAGAGGTAAGTGACATGCCTTTCCATAAACTATTTTATACAGAGACATGCCCATAGGATTCTTATATGCAGTTCTATAAGCCCATAACGCATCATCAAGTTTCTTGGACCAATTATTTCTAGATCTATTAACAGTCTTTTGCAAAATTAATTTAAGCTCTCTATTACTCAATTTTACTTGACCACTAGACTAAGGGTGATAAGGGGATGCAATTCTATGATTAACATCATACTTAGCAAGCATTTTATGAAAAGCACCATGAATAAAATGTGAACCACCATCAGTCATTACGTATATAGGGACTCCAAACCTCGAAAAAATAACTTCTTTAAGCATCTTAATAGAGGTGTTATGATCAGCACTACTAGTTGGAATAGCTTCTACCCACTTAGTAATGTAATAAACAGTAACTAAAATATGTGTATACCCATTAGAGGAAGGAAACAGTCACATATAATCAAAGCCCCAAACATCAAATGGTTCAATAACAAGAGAATAATTCATAGGAATTTCTTGACGTCTACTGATATTACCAATTCTTTGACATTCATCGCAAGACAAGACAAACTTACGTGCATCATCCTTGAAGAGAGTAGACCAATAAGAACCAGATTGCAATACCTTATGTGCAGTTCTATCTACAGTGTGGTGTCCTCCATATGCCTCGGAGTGACACTTGCATAGGATATGTTCCTATTCATGCTTAGGTACACAACATCTAATAACACCATCTACTCCTTCTTTATAAAGGTGTGGGTCATCCCAGAAGTAATGTCTTAAATCATAGAAGAACTTTTTCTTTTGCTGGTATGTGAAACTAGGTGGTATAAATTTGGCAACAATGTAATTAGCATAATCAACATACCATGGAGCAATACGAGAAGCATTTATTACCTAATTGGTCATCGGGAAAGCTATCATCAATAGGCAGTGGGTCATCAAGAACATTCTCTAACCTAGACAAGTTGTCTGCAACGGGTTCTCAACTCCCTTTCTATCAATAATATGCAAATCAAATTCTTGTAGTAGGAGAACCCATCTAATAAGTCTAGGTTTAGCATCCTTCTTTTCCATAAGATATTTAATAGCAGCATGATCAGTGTGAATAGTTACTTTAGAATCAACAATATAAGGTCTGAACTTATCACAAGCAAATACAACTGGAAATAATTCTTTTTCAGTAGTAGCATAATTCCTATGGGAACTATCTAGAGTTTTACTAGCATATTGAATAAAATTTAGTTTCTTATCAACTCTTTGTCCTAGAACAGCACCTACGATGTCGGAGTAAATGACCACGGGTAGCCTAACCAGCTCCCCCTGGCTCTTCAAAAAATATTGGGCCAACAGCGCCCTCCAACATCCAAGACGTAGGGTCGCCTTCTCCTGGCCGGTTGTCCAAGCCGGCCGACTGCCAGAAGGCGGCAAGGCTCTGCAAGCTCTCTCAACAAGGGCCTACTCCTAGCAGCCGGCCATTAGAGGGCCGACTCCAAAGAGGCGGTCCGGCTCACACCCTCTAAGTTTGCGCCCACATAACGGCGATAAGACCGGGCGTGGCTACAGTGAAGCCCACCACCCCCGAATCTCGGAGCAAGCGTGGCCGCCCCGCTCCCCGTCCAGCGCGACACTATTGCCATGTTGACCATGACATCACCCACGACAGGCCGTCAGTACGGCCCGCAGGCGGCGGGCCCCTCCGGCCAAAGAGATACCAGAAGGCGGCCAAGCTCCACCATTCGGCCTAGGGGGGAGCTGGCTCCTAACCAGCCGGCCCACTCCTGCCCCGGAAGTTTGCACGCCATTAAGCCGATAAGATGGGGTAAGGCTACATTGAAAGCCCGCCAGGCGGCGGCACTATAGCCATGCTTACCCTGACAAAGCCATCGTCACCAAGAGTAAGGCCATAGTAAACAACAACCGACAAGACTCCCGGACTGTGGGCTCATCCTGTCGGCCTAGAGGCCGACAGTCGGCAGGACCCACCAGTCGGCGGGCTCCAGCGACCGGCGAAGAAGCCGGCGACTACAGACACTGACGGCCTGGACCCGCATCTAGCCGGATTACCATTGTACCCCTCAGGGGTAAGCCTATATAAACCCCCTAGGGCACCCATGCAAAGGGTTGATCTATTAGAGTTTTAGACACCACATAGAGAGAAGAGGAGAGCTAGCCTTGCCCTTCTTCTTCCTCTAGCCGAACAACTCAAGGAGCCTCTTGTAGCTACTTGTCTTGATCTAGTGATCATGCGGAGACCCCGCAGAGCAGGACTAGGGGTGTTATCTCCACGGAGAGCCCCAAACCTGGGTAAGATTCACCGGCGTGCATGTCTTCGCCTTATCCCATTTCCAGGCACCGGCGATGTCTTACTGGCTCCCACAATGATAAGCCACCCATTGGTATATGTCGCACTTATCACCCGACATTTGGCGCCCACCAAGGGGCCAGGTGCACCATCATCCGGAGACCTGCTCTGGACGGGAGCCCTCTTCCTCCCTAGCGAGCGTAGCCAGCCCGGCACGCCCGATGGCGCTTGCCCCAACGCGCTGCATGGCGTCGACGACGCCTGCGTAGCGAGCTGCCTCGCCGATCTTCTCGGCGAGGTTCACCTCTCCGACGAGCCCGCATCCGACGCGGGCACAGCCAGCCCCGAGAACCGCCTCGTTAACCTCCTCGATCAGCTCCATGTCGCCAGTGAGCCTGCTGTAGACTTGGAGTCAGTCGGATCCACCGACCCGATGCTTGTTGACTCCGACACGGCATCGCTTGACGCCTTCCCCACCAACGTGGTGGTCATCGATGACCCTCTTCCTCAAGCAGACAGCAGCAGCAGCACCTTCACTGAGGTGCTGGTCATCAGTCACGGCGCCGTCTCCGGCGAGAACGTCCATGACACCTCGTAGACGGCGCTACATGACCTATCCGCCCCCATCCCGGCTGACGCCGACGCCGACATGCTGGAGGCCCGCCGCCTTGCCTTCATCGAGAACGGCAAGAAGATAGCCTCCATGAGATGCCTCACCGAGGCCTACCAACGAGAGGTCAATTGTGCCGCCTCTGGCACGCCGCCTGCTGGCAGTCCTAGCTGGATTGGCGCCATCAAGAAACGTGGCGCGGCCATCGCCAGCATGCTGGGTGCTGACCGCCCAGTCTACGCCACGCCACTCGAGAACCTACACGCCGCCGAGGCAGCCGTAGACGAGCTGGATGGACTGGAGGGCGACGAGCTTCATTGCATGACCAGGCGCGTTCATCAGCTGATCGACGCGGCCATAGAGCGGCATGAAGCCGGCGCCCGTGCTGAAAGTCCCCCATGGCGAGAGCACGACGTGACTTCCCGGACGCCAACTGTAGGTGGTGCCCGCGAGCTGAAAGACAAGGGGCCGACTGATAGTTGCAGTCGGACTCGCCTCTCCATCGAGCCTGACATCGAAGGCCGCCACCGTGCCGAGGAACGACGAGGCAACCGCCACCTCCTCCGCCTTGCAGGGAAAGATATCCCACCCGCCTCCTGTCACGCACCCGACGCTCAACGGCCGATTGGGCCGTCGCGAAGGAATCGACGAGAATGATGCCCACCATCGGATCGACCGCCTGGCGCGATCCCTGGCGCTAGAAGAAGAAGATGATGTCGGCCCACCCTGTTTCGGCCCCCGCATCCACGATGAGCCCTTTCCCAAAGGCTTCTCACTCCCAAGAGACACGCCAAAATACAACGGCTCGGTGAAGCCGGAAGACTGGTTGATCGACTACTCCACTGCAGTCAGCATCGCAAACGGCAACAGGCGCGTTGCCGTGAAGTACATCCCCCTCATGCTTCAAGGCACGGAACGCACCTGGCTGAACAACCTCAAGCCATACAACGTCAACAGCTGGCTAGACTTCACGGAAGTCTTCATCCGAAACTTCACCAGCACGTAAGAGCGGCCACCCAAGCCTCGTCAGCTCTCCTTGTGCGTCCAAGGCCCCAACGAATCGACTCGCGACTACCTCACACGCTGGGCCGAGCTCCGCAACTCTTGCGAGGGCGTGCATGAAGGGCAAGCAATAGAGTGCTTCACCGCCGGGTGCCGAGAGGGCACCCTCCTCAAGCATCGACTCCTCTGCGACGAGCCGGCTACACTCGACGAGCTACTGATTATAGCAGACAAGTACGCCACGGCCGACTCCTTGATGAAGACCGAGCTCCAAGTGGACGCCTCTGGAATGGAGCTTCCTCCAGCACCTAGGACACCGGCTGGCGACTCCAGCCGACGCCCACACCAGAACAACAACAAGCGCAAGGCTCCAATGCCGCCTTCCACCAGTCGGCAGGTGGCCATAGTAGAAGACGAACATCCTGAAGGGTAGCCCGCGCCCAAACGTCCGAAGGGCGGCAGGCCGGCTTGGCAGCCCGCTTTCTCCTACGAGCAAACCCTTGACGTCCCCTGCAAGTTCCACAGCGGCGCGAAGCCGTCCAATCACATAACTCAGAAATGTCATTGTCTCACACGGATCTCCAAGGGCGAAGGACTACTGCCCCCTCCACCTGCTGTCCAGCCGCCTCCGGCTCCTCAACAGCCGGCCGCTTGCCTAGCAATCGGAGCCATTCAAGATGAGTTCCCTGACGAACATGCATCCTACGTCATCTTCACAAGCCAAGCTGAGGATAGGCGCAGTCGGCGCCGAGAACACCAAGAAGTCAATGCAATTGCCTCCAATGACCCAGAATTTATGCATTGGTCTGAAAAGCCTATCAGCTGGAGCCAGGCTGATCATCCAGAGGTGATGCCGTCTCCAGGCTCTTACTCGTTGGTGTTGGATGCCACCTTTGCAACAGAAAGGCGGGCCGCCCGCTTCTTTGAGTTCTGATTGATGGTGGAAGAAGCATCAACATCTTCTACCGTGACACCATGGAAAAGCTTAACATCAAGACGAAGCAACTCTTGCCCAGTCGGACCGTGTTCCATGGCATTGTACCCGACCTGTCCTGCTCACCAATCGGCAAGATCAAGATAGATGTCCTCTTTGGAGACAAAGATCACTTCCACCGTGAAGCAGTCTAATTTGAAGTGGTGGATTTAGAGAGCCCTTACCACGCTTTACTTGGCCGACCTGCCTTGGCCAAGTTCATGGCTGTGCCCCACTATGCTTACCTGAAGATGAAGATGCCGAGCTCCAAGGGCATCATCACCGTAGTCGGAGACTACAAGAAATCCTCTACCTGTGTAGCAGCCAGCAACCGGCTGGCCGAGTCCCTCGTGATTGCTGCTGAGAAGAAGATCCTTGACCGGGTTGTGGCCATGGCCGGCAAGAAGCCGTACCTGACGCCGGACCCCAAGGAGTCGGAAGCTCAGGGCTCCTTCCAGCCGGCCAAGGAAACAAAGAAGATATCTCTGGACCCAGAGCACCTGGAGAGATTTGCTGTTCTGGGTGCAAACCTGGATAGACAATAGGAAAGCGAGCTCGTCGATTTCCTTTGTGAGAATCGGGATATCTTTGCATGGTCCCCCATGGACATGCCGGGTGTCCTGACAGATTTCGCCGAGCACAAGCTACACGTCCAAGCAGATGCAAAACCTGTCAAGCAGCCCCTCCGCCAACTGTCAGAGGAGAATAGAAGAATTGTTGGTGAAGAGATAGCCCGACTTCTGGCAGCCGACTTCATTATGGAAGTGTTCTTTCCAGAATGGATTGCCAACCCGGTCCTAGTGTTGAAGAAGAACAAGAAGTGGCGCATGTGTATAGACTACACCAGCCTCAACAAAGCTTGCCCCAAAGATCCGTTCACTTTGCCCTGGATTGACCAAGTGTTAGACTCCACAGCCGGATGCGAGTTGTTGAGTTTCTTGGATGCCTACTCAGGTTACCATCAGATCAAGTTGGATCCAACCGACCGCCTGAAGACCGCCTTCATCACACCATTCGGAGCTTTCTGTTACCTAACTATGACATTCGGCTTGAGAAATGCCGGTGCCACTTTTCAGTGTTGCATGCAGAAGTGCTTCCTCAAGCAACTCGGCAGAAATACCCACGTCTACATAGACGATATTGTGGTGAAGATGGAGAAGTGCGGCACCCTGCTGGAAGATCTCAAAGAAACATTTGATAACTTGCGCCGATTTCAGATCAAGCTCAACCCAGAGAAATGCGTGTTTGGAGTACCAGCCGGCCAGCTCCTAGGCTTCCTGGTCTTTGAACGCGACATTGAGTGCAACCCGGTAAAGATTAAGGCCATACAGAGGATGGAGATTCCCACCCAGCTTCGAGATGTCCAAAAATTCAGCAGGTGCCTGGCTTTGCTCAACCCCTTCATCAGTTGGCTGGGAGAGAAGGCTCTCCCCTTGTATCAGCTCATGAGAAAATCCACTCATTTCGAGTGGAACGACCAGGCAGATGAAGCCTTTCACAAGCTAAAAAAGATGTTGACCACCCCGCCGGTCCTGGCGGCACCGACTGAAAAAGAGACCATGCTCCTTTACATTGCCGCAACCAGCCGGGTGGTCAGTATCTTCATCGTGGTTTAGCGCCCAGAAGAAGGCCGGGCTCAGCTGGTCCAGAGGCCAGTGTACTATTTGAGCAAAGTGTTTTCAACCTCAAAGCAGAATTATTCCCACTACCAGAAGATGTGCTATGGCGTGTATTTTGCCGCCAAGAAGCTCAAGCCCTACTTTCAAGAACACCCCATCACGGTCGTTTGCACTGCCCCGCTTGCCCAGATCATAGGCATCTGGGATGCATCTGGCCGGGTGGCCGAGTGGGCCATTGCACTGGCTCCCTACACCATCTTCTACCAGCCGCGCACCGCCATCAAGTCCCAAGTACTGGAGGACTTCCTTCTCGACTGGGCCGAGACACAGTACCTGCCATCGGCACCCGACTCCACTCATTGGCGGATGCACTTCGACGGATCCAAGATGTGCACCAGCTTGGGAGCCGGCATCGTCCTCACCTCTCCCAAAGGCGACAAGCTCAGATACACATTGCAAATCCATTTTGCTGCCTCCAACAACATGGCCGAGTATGAGGCGCTCATACATGGGCTCCGGCTGGCCAAAGAACTCGGCATCCGCCGGATCCTGTGCTATGGCGACTCGGACTTGGTGATCTAGCAATCATCTAGCGATTGGGACTCCAAGGATGCAAACATGGCGAGCTACCATTTCCTCGTTCAGCAGCTCAGCGGATACTTTGAAGGGTGCGAGTTTCTCCACGTGCCACGGGCCGACAACGAGCAAGCAGATGCCCAGGCACGAATCGGCTCCACCCGGCAAGCTATACGAACCGACGTCTCCCTCCAACACCTCCTCAAGCCGTCTGTTAAGCCATCTCCAGAATCAAACTCCATCTTTGTGCTGCCTGACTCTGAGGCAGTCGGATTCGACCTGGGAACTCAGCAGGCGGCTCGGGTACTTCAGCAGGTGGCTCAAGGACTTCGACAGGCGGCCCGGGGACTGCTGCAGTCGCACCCGGGTCGGGGACTTCAGAACCCGGTCCAGGGACTACGATGACACAGCAGGCGGTGGACAACTCCAACTCTTCACCACCCAACCCTCCCACCCTGGTCGCTGTAGCCGTGTTGGCAATAGAAGAAGTCACAGCTCCATCATGGGCCCAGCCCATCCTCAACTTTCTGGTAAACAAAGAGCTGCCAACTGACGAGATCTCGGCAAGACAAGTTCAACACCGAGCCGGAGCATACACAATAGTGAATAGAGAACTCGTTAGGCGCAGTGTCACTCGAGTCTTCCAACGCCGCGTCGAGCCAGAGAAGGGCATTGCAATCCTCAAAGATATCCACCAAGGCGAGTGCGGCCACCACGCGGCCTCAAGATCACTCGTCGCCAAAGCTTTTCGTCATGGCTTCTTCTGGCCGACTACTTTGGAAGATGCCAAAGAGTTGGTCAAACACCGCAAAGGGTGCCAAGTTTTCAGCTCCAAGCAACATTTGCCGGCTTCTGCCCTCAAGACCATCCCCCTCACCTGGCCCTTTGCCGTCTGGGGGCTGGACATGGTGGGCCCATTCAAGACGGCACACAGCGGCATGACACATCTGCTCGTCGCTATGGACAAGTTCACCAAGTGGATTGAAGCAAAGCCAATCAAGAAGCTGAATGGGCCGACTGCTGTGACATTCATCGCCGACATCACCACCCGGTATGGCATATCGCACAGCATCATCACCGACAACGACACGAATTTTGCCAAAGGAGCATTGGCATGTTTCTGCAGGACACAGGGCATTCGACTGGACTTAGCGTCCGTTTCCCACCCGCAGTCAAACGGCCAAGTCAAGTGAGCAAACAGCCTCATCCTGTCTGGAATCAAGCCCCGATTGGTCGTACCACTGGAGCGCTCGGCCGACTGCTGGTTCGAGGAGCTGCCGACCGTTCTCTGGAGCTTGCGCACCACCCCGAACAAGTCAACCGGCACTGAAGAATAGAAAGGCATGACATATTGACATGTATTCCCTCCATCCAGAAATAAATGGACGGGTCTAGGCGTATTTCAGTTCTAGATACATCCAGTTTTATCCATTTCTGCAACATTTAATTCGGACGAGGGAGTATGATGTAAGAGCTAGGGATACGACAGGACAACACAGTAAAAAAACACTGAAAAACCCACTGCATAACCAAAGTATCCAAACCCACTGATATGAGATAGTACACTCATGCAGCTCAGGATGCAAAACTACCAGGCAGTTTTCCTTACAAAAATCAACATTGTGGCCTTAATCATACATTTTGCTACAACTAAATTTAGATCAGATAAAGGTTGGATTCACGCCGATTAACAAAATACATGCTGATGTAAAAATATAGTGATATACAACTAGTACTTACATCTACATTGGAGCACAGAGAATTCCTGCAAGAATCTTTCCTCCCAAACGATACCATTGCAGAAATTCTTCTATCTGTTAAGCTTATTTTCTAAAAGAGAGATGGGTAAGAAACATGTAGAAGATATGACCAGTATGCTATAAAATTTCATGATGCAAGGATACGATTACGTTTCTTAGAATTGAGTTGACATATTTTTGCTGGACTGGAACGGACTAGTTCTTTGGCCACTAGAATCTGCTTATTATTAGTAGGAGTTGGGTTTATCTGTGCTGGAGCAGTATCTATAAAAGCTGGAGTTGGTTTATTATCTCCTGGCATTTGGATCTTTTGCAAAGGCCTTGTTTGTAACCCTTCAGATTCTAACATAGTCGTCTTCCCCTTTCATGCCTTGTATAGAAGAATGGTGCTTTAATTATAAAACATGCGACAGCAGAGAGATGGAATAGGTACTGAAGAATAGAAAGGCATGACATATTGACATGTATTCCCTCCATCCGGAAAAAAATGGATGGGTCTAGCCGTATTTCAGTTCTAGATACATCCTTTTTTATCCATTTCGGCAACATGTAATCCGGACGGAGGGAGTATGGTGTAAGAGCTAGGGATACGATAGGACAACACAGCAAAAAAAACTAGTTGAATGTAAAACTATATGCTAGCGGAATACGTGCAGAAATAACCAAGGCAACATACACGTGTATGATTGGGAAAATAAGACGGCATTGCAACAGAGCACTAGAACAGCACTTCAATGTAAAAAAAACATGGTATGGCAGACAGATGAAGTACATACTGATGAATAACAATGCATAAGATATTCAGAAGCATGATGTCCAAATTAAGCAGATGGCATTGCGATAGAGTAGAATGACAGTACTTGAATTTGAAAACATGTTATCATGAATGGAATAGGTACTGAAAAACAGGAAGGCATGACATATTTACATGCATGATCAGCATGCTAAGCACATGGCATTGCAACAGAGTAGATACACTCCAGGACATTATATGCATGTTGTACCCATATCACAGGCCAAGTTAGAGCAAGGACCTTGTGGGGTGAAGAGGATTCATCATCTTTCTGCAAGTCTTCTGAAGAACTGCCTTTACATGTTCCATCATATTGGGTATCATTGACATCAAGTTTATTGGCCTTTACATTGCCCCATGAGGTTCTTGTGGATATATCAGTGTGTGCAATTATATCTGACATGCATGGAAGACAACTAGTAGTTAGATTTATGTAAATGAGTGCCTGTAGGAGACGACATAAATAGTAGGACTGGGGTTAATTAGCAGGAACAGGTCTCATAAACTAAAGGGAGAACACATATGAAAGCTACATAATATGTATCGTTTGTACTCGAGATTAACTAGATGGCACACAAAAGTATTAAAGAACAACATAGGTAATACTAGAAGTGGTATAATACTATAATCACCAGCTTGTGGGATAGCATTAGCTGATGGATGATAACTATGGAACAACGTTACCTAAAGAACAAGTATCTTAGCTGAACTATGGAACAGCGTGAACTCCTGAACAAGACCCGTAAGAGATCAGCATGAATATACAGTGAAATGTGATGATCTATTTTCCGTGCTTAGATGAATAACAAAGCCATAAATGATGCACACAAGTAAGATGAGGGTACAACCTATCTGGCTGCCATCCATAGGAGTGAGCATCATGTGCTGACTTGTCGATGGCCCTGCAGTTGTTGTGGCTGTCCATGTCGGGCACGCGCATTCGATGCAGGGAACTGTTGAGTGGGGACTGTAGCTCCCTTCTGGTGTATGGTTCCCTTGTTGGAGCAGCTGCCATGAGTCGGAAGACAGTGTGTCTGAAGATGCAGATAACGCATAAAGTTAAGAACGACATATCTCTTTGATCCAGAGAAATACACTAAGAGATCAACAGCAAGGTACGAGAGTGGTCACACGTCTGTTGACTGAAGACTAAATTGGGGTCACACGATTTTATTTTATTTTGGTACTGTATGATCCTCACCGGATGGCTTGATGGTCGTCTTGTGCCTCCCGGCTGACACTGTTCGGAATCTTCCCCGAAGATCCAGGGACCAACGGCAGAGCAGCCTACCTCCGCCGTCTGTGGCCCCGTCCAAAACCCCGCTCCCTGCCCCACCGCACTGCCGTGGTTGCGCCGCTCCCAAGCCAATCCACAAAGACTCCCTGTCATCCAGATCTGGTGGCGGCAGTACCTTCAACCCACGCAACTCTAAAAGATAGCCATCTAAGCGCTGCTTCCGCAACGAACTTGCGGCCCCGCACACTTACGTTAGACACCAGCCAACCGGCATCCTAGGAGCTCTGCCGCCTCGAGGGGTGCTGCTTCCCATTGGGAATTGATTGGCCTAGAATAAAAATTCAGACAACTGAATAAAGTGATTTCAGATGAGGGTGCGACCTATCTGGCGGCATGGTGAAGTAGGCAGGTCCAGCTGAGTCGGTGAGGCCGGCACGGTTGCGCTGGTGACCGGCTGCAGGGAAAGAGCAATGTTGCGATGATCGACGGCTACGCGGAAGCAGCGCCAGGACTCTGGACGGATCCGAAGTTGGAGCCGCTCCAGCACCGTGAACAACGGCGGGGGTGGATCAGCTCCGATATGGTTCACGCGGCCGTCGTCGAGGTAGCACCAGCAGCATGGAGTAAGAGGCACATGGCGTAGTGCACGACGACAATTGGACATCGTCTCCGGCATTAGGGAGGAGGGCGGCTATGAAATTGGTGCGATGGGGGGCGCCATGGAGGTGGGGCTGAGGTTTCGCGGCTCGGGAGAAGGGAGGTTCCCAAGGAGAA